>NC_081181.1:103766491-103969118 GCF_029867415.1 Vicia villosa | reverse complement strand
ATTGTATAATGATTAAGTAGTTGAAAACCATCTTCTATTTTTTTTTTTAATCATCAACCAACCTACTTTATATCTACTTGCACTTGCTAATAGATTAGGCATTTTGAATTTTCATTTGTCCTCATTTTATTTACTACCTTTTTTATTGTTATGGGATAGGTATGTCCAGGGCTGTCTTTGAGGGCGTGCAAGACGGGCTACCACACATGGTCTCAAATTTTTTACGATTAATCCGTAACTAAATAAGGCCTTATAAATCTTTGTCACTATTAAAATTGGGGTAAATAGGGCCTCTAATTATTTTGTCATGGTTGAACCATGACTAATCTACACAGGGCCTCCAAAAAATTGAGACGGCCTTGGGTATGTCTTTGGCATAGATTCCTATTTTATTCATTGTGTATTTCACACTGTCTATATTGGGAGAGCCCAAAAATTTTAGATAAGTCGCTTGAGTTGTTTTTTATTGTTTTTTTTCTAATTAATTTCTATTGAATCCATTTGAAAAGAGAGAAAATATTTTTCAAATATGAATTATGAAAATATTTTTTAAACATACTATATTGTCCCGTGCCAGAGGCACGGGTATACAAACTAGTATTATATATTTTAATAATTCCGTCACTAATTACCAAAGGATTTCAATTTTCCTCACTAATTAATGACATTTCAATTTCACTCACTAATTTATGACATTTTTCCAATTCCCTCACTAATATTTTTGATAAATCCATTAATTATATAACACAAAAATAAAAATTATAAAATATACATTTAATATATAACATATTATGAATATAATCTATAATTGTCACATATACTTATTATCAAAATATAAAGAAAACCTCATTGGTAGATAGACCATATATGCCAATAATACACTAATCCACTTATAATTTTCCTTTCAATTGTCTACCATATAAATATAAAATAATTCTTACATCCATTTCTTTCAATTGAGTCCTCTTACTTTACCATTGCAATTATATGCTCCATCTCTTCTTTATTTTCTTCCAATCTTTAATCGACTGTCAAGAGTATAGTTAAATATCAATTGTATAATATAGGCTAGCTAAAAAAATAAACTAATCAAATGTAATAATTTAAATATACTAAAATTAATTTTTGTCAAAAAAAAATATACTAAAATTAATCTTCTCAAAAAGCTGATGCCACATTTTTATTTACAAAATAAAAATGCTTCTGTTTTGACAAAAACTTGTGATAATTCAATGCTCATATGTGATGTTATACAATATTAAAAATTTATTATAGTAATATTAGACATTTTAAAAATATATATTTTTATTCTTTTACCATTTATTATTTATTTGGAAGACATCTAAATCTCTCACATTATCTATTACTCTCTCCGTCCCAAATTATTTGTCGCAATGGTCCACTTCACACAGATTAAGAAACAGTAATAAATGAAAGAAAAAAAATGGTGATTTTACCAAATTATCCTGATTAACTAATGGTGTATTTGAAATAACATTAATATTAAATGTAAAAATAATAAATTAAAAATATTTATTAGAGGATACAATTGAAATATTAAATATAAAAGAGCAATGTTATATATTACGAAAATAACAGCTCGCGAATATCACGAATAGTACTTGTTTCTTAAATTGATATTATCAAAATCAGTACTAGCTACTAAATATCCAGATTATTTGACACGTTAAACAAAAAACAAAAAAAAACATCATTTCTATATCACAAACACCTAATAAAAAAGCACCATACTAAATACACCTTTTCAACCACGATGGTCATATATACTCAGTCAAATAATTCAATATTCTCCAATCTAAAAGCATGAGAAATAGATTTAGTTTTATAAAGCTTTGAGAAACATTTTATTTGAGCAAGTTACATGAGAGGTGAAGTTAATTTTGTTGACAAAGGTAGTAGTTGCAATGAAATCATTGCTAAAGTGGTAGTAGATCTAAAACACAGTTAATATAATATTGAGAAATGTAAAGTGACAAGTATTTTGGGACAATTTTTTTTATTGAAATGTAACATTTATTTTAGGAAAGAGGGGATATCTATTAGTCCATAATATTGAGAAAAAAAACAGACCATTATTAATATAATATAATTCTCTTTAATATTAATATATTAACTTAAAATATGAATTAAAATATTTAAATTAATATAATATAAACACATTTAATACTAAGAGTTTATAAAGATATTATAATTTTTTACTCATTATATTAATTTACACCAAATCAATATTTCCATGAGTCGTTGTCACCTTCCCAATTGGATTTAAATTAATAATAAATTGAATTACATCTTATCAATAATATAAATACAATCTAAATTAACAAAAAAAATATATATAATAAAATTACAATAGTGGGAGGGCAAGACCTAACTAACTAAATTAACAAATGAAATAAAAATAAATGACAAAAACAAAACAAAACAATTAAAAATTGAAAACATAAATTATAAATAAGAAAATATAAATTTGGGAGGTCAAAATGGTTCTGGAGAAGTTCTTGAAAATAAAATGTGATTGTGTCTTTTTAAAAGCGGATTGTTTTACCAATTAATAAAAAAATAGTAACTGATAAACAAAAATAAAATATTGTATTAAAATAGAATTTTACGGCACCTTTAATGAAGAGTTAAAACAATTAGAAAAAATTGAAAAATAAAAGGTAGTAGGTGGTTATGGAATAGAAAAGAGATTATTATATATTTATAATAATAATTGATGACAATTTTATCGCTTTATAAAAGTTGATTATTCTATCAATTAGTGAGTCCTATCCTTTGAGGAAGCCACGTGGGAGCTCGAATCAGAGATGCGGGAGTCCTATCCTCACTTGTTTTGGTAAGTTCAAATTCGAGGATGAATTCTATTTAAGGGGAAGAATGTAATACTCGATATTATAACTGTCCAATTATTGTTATTACTGACTTGATTTGTTATAAGTAATGGATAAATATAATACACACTCTTACTAATATGCTCATTATATTAATTAAGCCAATTAGTGACAATGGGGGTAGTTTGGACAATTCCCACTTAATTAATAATAAGGACTTAGCTTGTGGTCCCTCACTCTCACTACTCTTGCCAATTCAGAATTTGAAGGAGAAAAAGAAAGAAACATGAGGAAGGAGGAGAGCAAGAGAAAAGCACCCATTCTCATCAACCATTGCATGCACCCAAGACCGACTCCAAGCTTTGAATTTCGCTCCTCTCATCTTTGTCCCAGCCTTCTCATCCTCCATTAGGTGAGTCCTTAGAGTAGAAGATGGGGAAATTACATGTGGGGAACTTTGGGATTTAGGGTTGAGTGATTTTAGTATGATTAATGATATTAAGTTGCTTAAATTGTTTATCCATGATAATGCATGTGTTAAATCCTGTTGTTTACTGATATAATGAGCTTTGCTTATGAATTAGATGGTCTAAAATTCTATGGTACAGGTCTAGTGCGTTCAGCATAAAACTCAGAATTCGCTACCTCGCTAAGCGGACTTAGGTCGCTAAGCGGGTGCTGTTTGCATTTCGAGAAAATCGCGAGTCCGCTAAGCGAGATTGCATAGACGTGCGCTTCTGGATTTAGTTGTAATTAGCACGCTAGGAGCCCGCTAAGCGGACCCTACTACGCAGAATTTTATTAGTGATTCCCCTGAGTGCAGTTTGGTACCGGAAGCGTAGCCGAGCTCCTCCCCGACTTTTATGATATGCGTAGGGGCTATAATACATGTGATAATGTTATGTAACATGAAACTAAATGCGTATGATCTATTTTGTAATATTAGAATGATGTTAAAGAGTTGGATTTCATAGGTATGCCATGATAGTGAAACTCCAATTATGAATATGAATACGGCTTATTATGCTTGTGTGATACATACGGAGTGCCGTGATTGATCATTGATTGTTTTATCCGCTTGTTTCGGTTGTATGCTCTTTTGCGTATGGATTGTGTGTGGTATGCTAGAATCGAAGTAGTCCAAACTACTAAGTGGTAAGGCACCATTATGTACGGACTAGTTCCGATGATACTATTGAAATGTGCTTGTGAGAGTCTTTACGGTGTGTCTCACCTGGCTATACACACTTGCCATGATTTGGAATGATAAACACACTTGGGCTACCATTGCACGTGTACTTCTGAGAGTCCTTGAGGCGTGTCTCACTTGTGGAATACACCTGGCGTTCTTGGTATGGTGGAGTTGTGATGCCAATTAGGCGATATCACCTGGATAACTCACCTCTAGTGGTGCCATGTAGGCTACATCACTAGACTCCTACCCAGATGGGCTTGTGCAGTCAATTAGGCGTTTTCGCACTTGTGGAAACCATAATGCGTATGGATGTTGATGGGGCCGTGACGCCACATAGGCAGTGTCGCCGCTGTAACTCGTAACAAATGAAATTCCATGTAGGACTCGTCCGGTTAATCTAGCGATGGTCTTGTGCGCGTCTTTTTGACGACAGACACTTGGTGACTCACTGAGGGTGTGTGGTGCAACCTAGGTAGACCGGTTGTTACTACTTCTGGATTCCTCGTACATGGGTATGGGTTTTCATAATTGGTTGTTGTATTATTTCTGTACTAGTGATATGATGAATCCTATGGTGGATGAATCACGTGTTTGTTCCGTACTTGTACCGGATGTGAGGATAAACCCCGGATCAATGTTGGATTCGGTTTTGTGATATATGTTCCCTATAGAACCGAGTGGATCCATAGGATAGGCGGACTCACTGAGATTTAGTAATCTCATCCCATTCCAATTCTTATTTTTCAGGTGGTTCGAGCCAAGACCGAGGTAAAGTCAAGATGGATTAGTCGCTTGATGACTCTTATATGGATGTTCTTATCTTTTGTTCTATTTCGTGTTTCCCAGCTCGTGTATTTTAGATGTTGTACTAGCATGTGATGTATTATTTTGTCCATGATACATTCGGCTTTTGTACGTTGTATCGATGATGTATACTTTCTATTCCACTGCTTATATCTATATGATGATGTTAAGTACCATTATTAGCATTACACGCATATTATTCTAAATACGTATGTGTGGGGTGTTACAGTGTAACTAATTTAGAAATATCTTTTTTATTTTTGTTTAAAATTTTGTTGAGTAGTAATTATAAATACAATTTTGTTTTTGTTTTTAATGTTTATATATTATCAGCAATATAGGGTATTATTTACAATTTTAATATTCATTAAAATAAAAATTAAATTAAATAGAATTAAAAAAGTAAAAATTAAAGTTATGAGACACAAAGAAAAATATTTTATGAGAAAAAATTTATCTAAATAATAACATAAAAAAGAAATATTATGTCAAATTAACAAATAAAATTCCATATCAAGATATTGCAAATAACCAATTCATTTTAATTGAGTTATATAGAGATCAAATTCTTTTATTTGAATTTTATAGAGATCAAATTCTACTAATTCAACTTTCAAATGACCAATTCATTAAATATTTTCAATCCATCTCAAGATAAACATTTCAGTCAACACTCACCTTACTCTCACAACTCTCGTTTTAATACTAAAATCAAATAGACAATGTCAAATATTTTTACAAATCACCTATTACTCCAAAGGTGTAATACCTTACTAATATGCGTCTAGAATTATATCAGTAAAATACTAAATATTGGTACTGGGTACATACAAAAGACAGGAATAATAACATAAACTGTACACATTTCAAAACAATATTGATGATGGATACAATAAGTATGTCTACACAGTGGAAGAAAGATTAGATACGGTTTTCGCGTCAACCGACCATGACGTTCTCGAATCAAGCAACTAGCGAAACCTAAAAACTTGCATAGTACCTGAAAAATAATAAGATGAATTAAATGAGATTACTAAATCCCAATGAGTTCTACTATTTTATGGGTCCACTCGGATCTACAAGGTCTTATGCTAACATTGCTAATGAGAATCCTAATTCCTACCGGTTCCGAAGCATCCCACTCCAACCTGCGAGGAATTCTTATTTCAATCTACAAATGATAAATTAGCATGGACTATAGAGAACCCTGGAATTGACATTGAATCGCATATCATGATTCAACTCCTCAAACCCATGGAATTCAACTTCGAACCGCATTACACGATTCGACTCATCACTAGCACGAGCCATAGGGAAACATGGATCTACATCGAATCGCATATCACGATTTGACTTCACTAAACCCATGGAATCAACATCGAATCGCCTCACACAATTCGACTCCTCCATAATGAGAACGTTAAAGGGGAGGTATTGGTTCACATCCCCGAGAGTTCATCCCCGTATGAATACTCCTGAACTACAGAGCACCATTCAATCCCGAGCGTCACACCCGAGAAGGACCTTCATATGTGGCCTGGGAGTATCCTTGGACATTGCACCTCAAGGACGACCATATATAAGTAACAAATATCGCACTAATTACTACCCTTATACTCATTATGTAACTCTTGTCTATGACACAACCTTGTTAGCTAATCTCTTTTAGTCCTTCAAAATAGGTACCCTAAGGTTTACCTCACTAAGTTTTACTTTTATTAAACAAGATACAAGACATGCTAAGGTTATGGGACCTTATGCATCTCATATCCCTTTCCGTTAGCTTTCCAACGATATAAATTTTGCGTCAATCGGATATACGGAACTCAAGTTATGAATTTCCGAAGTATTTGAAAAACGGCCCAAACAATGATGTAATCGGTTACATGAATCATGTAACGGGTTACATGACCCCAAAAGTGCATTTTTCACCTTTTTTCACACATGTAACCGGTTACATCACTGACAGATCCAAAAATTCTGCAATTTAAAGGTACTAACTCCAATCCAACTTTAATCCAAAAGCTCCCAACATCCCAATATCAATTAAAACATGTTCATACACTAATATAGCAGGATTTTCAACAAGAAGAGCATAGATTAACAACATGCAATAACAATTATCACCAAAATTCCCAAAACCCCATTTCATGCAATTTTCCCCAAAACCTGCATTATATTAGTTCCAATATATTTAAGTTCAATCCCACAAGACCCAACCATGGTAGAATCATACATAGCATAATTTCACAGGTTTCACACATAAGGATTCAACATGCATGTTCATGTAATCAATGATCAAGTAAATTCATGCTTCACACTAACATGCAACATAGAATCGTCAATTCAAATAAGAACATACAATCAATTATCAAAAACCCCGTCCCTTATTCATGTGAAACCCTAACCCTCTACCCAAGAATCTACCTAGAACCCACCTAAAGAGCAAATTGTGAATTGATGGTGGAGATGGAACAAGGATGATGATGATGATTTCTTCAAGAGTTCTCACATGCAAGCTTTGATGATGGTGGACTTGTACTTTTTCTTCCTTTCTCTCTTCATCCACATTTTCCCTTGTTTCTTTCTATCCTCTATTCTCTTTCAAATTCTGATTTTTGAGAGGTGAAAGAAGGTAGAAGTGGAAAAATGAGAGAGTATAGCATGACTTGGGTGGATATAAGGCATAGCACAATCACCAAAATACCCTTATCACTTAACTTTAATTCCTAATCTATGCCACTTCTAGATTCACCCTTGGATTAAGACTTAATCCTCATATGCTAATCATGTTATCTTCACTTGACCAAGTCATTACCTTCTTAATTATACCACTTCAATATAAACAAGATCATTAATATACTAATCAAGGTTACAACTTGCTAACCTTCTCTTAAATCACACTAATATTCCATTAGTAGGTTGATTGTTTAGTGTGTAGGAAGTTGGGGTATTAAAAAAGGGCTTACCTTATTTTTGAATAAAAACTACTTCCGTTGTACGCAATAAAATATTAATAAATGAGACATTTTTTATTCCTAAATTCTTCTCACACTCTCAGTTTTGTTTATCGAAAATCTATAATAATTAAATAAATTAATTTAAATCAAATACACAATTCTCTCAAAGATTGTTGTTAAAATTATACTTACATGAGCTGCGATTTTTCTCAAAATTTTTAAGTAGGAGGGATGTAAAAGTAGAAACAATAAGAGTTTTCTTTATCCTCTTTTTCTCATTCACATAACAAAAATAGTTATACTCAAATAAACAATATAGAGAAGAGAAAATTATAAAAGTAAATAACGAAATAATATATTGATTCTCAAAACAAATTAAACTATTGATAAAAAATTTAAGAATGAAGGCCCATTTTGGTCTCTCACAAAAGTTTTAGAACCCAAATTAGTGCCTTAGAAAAAAAACTCTGTTTACTCCCTTATAAAATAAAACCAGCCAAATTAGTCCCTAAATCATTGAACTATTTCTAAACCTATGACGTGTACGGTTAATTTGTCTATGTGGCATTATATTTTTTTTTCACAAAATAGAAACAGGGAATTAGGGTTTTCTCTTTAGTCTCTCTTCAATCTCCCACAGGGTTTTCTCTTTAGTCTCTCTTCAATCTCCCACTTTCATACAGCAAAATCAATTTTTGACGGGGACGATAATGACAAATAATTCCACCAAAAAAGATGACATACGGCATACCAGAGACAGAGACAAATGTAAGTTTATTTGTTATTATAATCTTAACTTTAATATCAACGTGCAATTCGTTTGAAAGTAAAAAACATCACTACAAGAAAAAAGGTCTACGACCACGCTAAATTTTTCCACAACTCAAAAACTGTGGCCACATATAAGCTTTGGCCAGGGTTTCCAAATCGTAGATATATGTTTAGAAATATTGAATCTGGAGTGTGAAACTGTGGCCTTTTCATCATTTGCCACGGTTAACAAACTGCGGATAGTTTAAGCCGCAATAGTAAAACTGCGGCATTATAATTTTCACTTCAAATTGTGGTCCAAACCCAAAAAAATATAGCCCGCCAGAATTTCCCCCTTTTTTTTTTAGTTTCCCTCCCCTTAATTTTTTTTAGATTAAAAAAAAAGTTGAAAATGTAAATACAATTTCAATGTTAGTTTTCGTTCACAAATGGAAATAGGGTTAGAGATAGTTGTTAGAACAAGATTTGTTCTGATCAATTATCTTAGTTTTGATGATAACAATAATATGAATTTTGCTTAAGATAATATGGTACTCTAATCCAATGCAATTTCCCTTTCAGGAAATATATATAAAGAGTACGCATAATTCAGCGCTCAGAAGCTTTGTCTCAAAGGGTTCAGCATGCAACATCAGAACATGGTCTGGCAAGACATCAGAAGATGGTCGAAGCAGAATCAGAACATGGGTCTATGGAAGCATCAGAAGAACAAGAGATCAGAAGCACTGAAGCTCAGAAGATGGTATCACGCTCAGAAGCACTTCAAGGTCAGAAGATCAGAAGATGCTATGCACCAAGCTGTTTGACTCTGATGATATTCAAATGTTGTATTCACAAACATCAGATCAGAAGGAAGTACAAGTGGCAAGCTACGCTGACTGACAAAAGGAACGTTAAAAGCTACTAAAGGCTACGTCAGTAGACACAGCGTGAACAAGGCTCGAGGTAGTTGACAAAAGCGTATAACATTAAATGCGATGCTGTACGGAACACGCAAAGCATTAAATGCATTCAACGGTCATCTTCTCCCACGCCTATAAATATGAAGTTCTGATGAGAAGCAAGGTTAACTATCCTGAACAATATAATTCAAATTAACTTGCTGAAACTCTGTTCAAATCCAAAACTCAGAATCTTCATCTTCATCAAAGCTCACTACATTGCTTTTGTAATATATTAGTGAGATTAAGCTTAAACGATTAAGAGAAATATCACAGTTGTGATTATCGCTTTTAAGAAGCATTTGTAAACTCTTAGAATTGATTACATTAAGTTGTAAGGAACTAGAGTGATCGTGTTGATCAGAATACTCTAGGAAGTCTTAGGAGTGAACTAAGCAGATTGTAACTAGAGTGATCGTGTTGATCAGTAGACTCTAGAAAAGTCTTAGAGGGTATCTAAGCAGTTGTTCCTGGAGTGATCAGTGTGTGATCAGAAGACTCTGGAAGACTTAGTTGCGGACTAAGTGGAAAACCATTGTAATCCGTGCGATTAGTGGATTAAATCCTCAGTTGAGGTAAATCATCTCTGCGGGGGTGGACTGGAGTAGTTTAGTTAACAACGAACCAGGATAAAAATAACTGTGCAATTTATTTTTATCTGTCAAGTTTTAAAGCTACACTTATTCAAACCCCCCCCTTTCTAAGTGTTTTTCTATCCTTCAATTGGTATCAGAGCGCCGGTTCTAAGGTGCAAGCACTTAACCGTGTTTAGAAAAGATTCAGGAAGAGAAAAACGCTTCAGTAAAAGATGGTTGATGAAAGTGAAAAGACTACACCTACACCTGCATCTACATCTGGCTCTGCTGAGCAATACAACGGTAACAATGGTTATACTAGACCGCCGGTATTTGATGGTGAAAACTTTGAATACTGGAAAGATAAACTGGAAAGTTACTTTCTTGGTCTAGATGGTGATCTATGGGATCTTCTGATGGATGGTTACAAACATCCTGTAAATGCCAGAGGCGTAAAGCTAACAAGGCAAGAAATGGATGATGATCAGAAAAAGCTTTTCAGGAATCATCATAAATGCAGAACTGTTTTGCTGAATGCTATCTCTCATGCTGAGTATGAGAAGATATCTAACAGGGAAACGGCCTATGACATATATGAGTCCTTGAAAATGACTCATGAAGGAAATGCTCAAGTCAAGGAGACTAAAGCTCTAGCTTTAATCCAGAAGTATGAAGCCTTCAAGATGGAGGATGATGAAGACATTGAAAAGATGTTTTCAAGATTTCAAACTCTTACTGCTGGATTGAGAGTTCTTGACAAGGGATACACCAAGGCTGATCACGTAAAGAAGATCATCAGAAGCTTACCCAGAAGATGGGGTCCTATGGTGACTGCATTCAAGATTGCAAAGAATCTGAATGAAGTTTCTCTGGAAGAGCTCATAAGTGCCTTGAGAAGTCATGAAATAGAGCTGGATGCAAATGAGCCTCAAAAGAAAGGTAAGTCTATTGCATTAAAATCCAATATCAAGAAATGCACTAACGCTTTTCAGGCTAGAGAAGAAGATCCTGAAGAATCAGAATCTGAAGAAGAAGATGAACTGTCCCTGATCTCCAGAAGGCTAAATCAACTCTGGAAGACCAAGCAAAGGAAGTTCAGAGGCTTCAGAAGTTCAAAGAAATTTGAACGTGGAGAATCTTCCGATGACAGAAGATTTGACAAGAAGAAGGTCATGTGCTATGAATGCAATGAGCCTGGACACTACAAGAATGAATGTCCAAATCTTCAGAAGGAAAATCCCAAGAAGAAGTTTCATAAGAAGAAAAGTCTTATGGCAACCTGGGATGAGTCAGAAGATGATTCAGACTCTGAAGATGAGCAGGCCAACTGTGCGCTGATGGCGACAGAAGATGACGAATCAGAATCTACATCAGAATCAGATTCTGAAGAGGTATTTTCTGAACTTACTTGAGATGAGTTAGTTTCCGGTCTAACTGAACTTCTGGAACTCAAGTCTCAGATTAGTCTCAAATACAAAAAGCTGAAAAAGCAATTTGAATTTGAAACAAAGAAGCTTGAGTTGGAGAATTCTGAATTAAAAGAAAAACTTTTAAAATTATCCAATAATGTTGGATCTCCTTCTGATTCAGAAAAATCCATTCCCAGTCTAAACCATATTCTGAAAGAATATGATTTAAGTTTCAGGAAGTTCTTGTCTAGAAGTATTGGCAGAAGTCAGCTAGCTTCTATGATATATGCTGTGTCTGGAAACAAAAGAGTTGGCATTGGTTTTGAGGGTGAAACCCCATACAAACTTGAACCTGTTGATGAAATGAAAATCACATACAAGCCATTGTATGATCAGTTCAAGTATGGCCACTCCCATGATATTAGGCACACTTCACATGCTCAAAGTTTTCACATAACACACACCAAAAAGCATGTGACACAACCTAGGAAATATCATGAAACTCACATTAAGAATTATCATGCTGTTCCTCCTATTGCTTACAATGTTAAACCCAAGTTCAATCAGAACTTGAGAAAATCTAACAAGAAAGGACCCAAGAAAATGTGGGTACCTAAGGATAAGATTATTCCTATTGCAGATATCCTTGACTGCAAAAAGGACAAAGCACAACATGTCATGGTACCTGGACTCTGGATGCTCGCGACACATGACAGGAAGAAGGTCTATGTTCCAAGACCTGGTGCTTAAGTCTGGAGGAGAAGTCAAGTTTGGAGGAGATCAGAAGGGCAAGATAATTGGCTCTGGAACTATAAAGTCTGATTGTGATATTGATATATCAGAAGTTGTTGAGCCAAGAAGCAACGCATCAGAAGCAGAGCTTCTCAGAAGCAAAGAATCTGAAGATCAAGTATCAGCTTCTCTGGAGGATCTAAGCATTTCTGAAGAACCATCTGTCAGAAGATCATCCAGACTCATCTCTGGTCACTCAGAAGATGTCATTCTTGGAAAGAAGGATGATCCAATTAGAACAAGAGCATTCCTTAAGAACAATGCAGATTGTCAATTAGGTCTTGTATCTTTGATCGAGCCAACTTCTGTTGATCATGCTCTAGAAGATCCAGACTGGATAATTGCTATGCAAGAAGAACTGAATCAGTTTACAAGGAATGATGTTTGGGATCTTGTTCCTAGACCAGATGGATTCAATATAATTGGTACAAAATGGGTCTTCAGAAACAAGCTCAGTGAGAAAGGTGAAGTGGTAAGGAACAAAGCCAGACTGGTGGCTCAGGGTTATAGTCAGCAAGAAGGGATTGATTATACAGAAACCTTTGCACCAGTGGCCAGGTTAGAATCTATTCGTCTATTAATTTCTTTTGCCACTCAACATAACATCACTCTTTATCAGATGGATGTTAAGAGTGCCTTCTTAAATGGTTATATAGATGAAGAAGTATATGTCCATCAACCTCCTGGTTTTGAAGACTCTATGTCTCCTAATCATGTTTTTAAACTTAAGAAATCATTGTATGGATTGAAACAGGCTCCCAGAGCTTGGTATGAACGCTTAAGTTCTTTCCTTCTAGATAATGGTTTCACTAGAGGAAAAGTGGACACTACTCTCTTTTGTAAAACCTTTAAAAGGGATATTTTAATTTGTCAAATATATGTAGATGATATTATTTTTGGAACATCTAATGCTACACTTGGAAAGGAGTTTGCTGAGTCTATGCAGGCTGAGTTTGAAATGAGCATGATGGGAGAACTCAAGTATTTCCTCGGAATACAAATAAATCAAACATCAGAAGGAACGTATGTTCACCAAACCAAGTATGTGAAGGAACTTCTGAAGAAGTTTAATCTTCTAGATTGCAAAGAAGCCAAAACTCCTATGCATCCAACATGCATCCTAGGTAAGGATGAGGTAAGTAAGAAGGTAGATCAGAAGTTATACAGAGGTATGATTGGATCTCTTCTATATCTAACTGCTTCTAGACCTGACATTCTGTTCAGTGTTTGCTTGTGTGCTAGATTCCAATCAGATCCTAGAGAATCTCATTTAACTGCTGTTAAGAGAATTCTAAGGTATCTGAAAGGTACTACTAATGTTGGCTTAGTTTACAGAAAATCTAAAGAATACAACTTAGTAGGATTCTGCGATGCTGACTATGCTGGAGACAGAATTGAAAGAAAAAGTACTTCAGGAAGTTGCCAATTTCTTGGAAGTCATTTGATCTCTTGGTATAGCAAGAAGCAAGCAACTATTGCTCTATCAACAATAGAAGCAGAATATGTCGCTGCTGCTGGTTGTAGTACACAGATGCTCTGGATGAAGAGTCAGTTAGAAGATTATCAGATATTTGAGAGTAACATTCCTATATTCTGTGATAATACTTCTGCTATATGTTTATCTAAGAATCCTATTCTTCATTCAAAAGCTAAACATATTGAGATAAAACATCATTTCATAAGGGACTATGTTCAGAAGGGTGTTATATCTTTAAACTTTGTTGATACAGACCATCAATGGGCTGATATCTTTACAAAACCCCTGGCTGAAGATAGGTTTAAGTTCATTCTGAAGAACATCAGTATGGATTTATGCCCAGAATGAGAAGATGAGAAGTTCTTATGTATGAGTAACTTCTGAAATGAAAATGGATTATTTTTTATATATCAGAAGTTCTGATTGAAATCTTTTAGAAATTATGATTCGGTTATTACTAACGTTTCAGTGTCTAAGTTGATTCAGAATCTCTATAAAAGCAAAACAGCTGTAACTGGCTATCCAGATGGTAAACACGTGTTCACTATTCCTGGACAAGCATGCGTGCAGTTGAGGGGACGTCTACTTAGGTAACTGTGCAAATCACGTCTTTTGTCATTATTATCTCTCCTCATGTCACGTAACATTAAATGCTTTTCATCATTTACTCTCTTTCAGTTTTCTTTTTATACTCTTCAAACGTTTCTTTTCCCTCTCATATTTCTCTCTCTCTGCATTCGGTTTCTTTTTCGTCTCTCTCTCTTTTCATATCATAAACCCTAGCAGTCTCCAATATCTGAAAATTCATCATGAATCCATCGTCAAGCTCTAGGAATCAAGACAATGATAGGAAACAAAAGAGAAAGGCATCTGCTGAACCAGAAACCAAACCTAAAAGAGTTAGGATCTCCTATGACCCTCTCAAAGTGTATCAACCCCTTGACGGTTCCCCTCAATCACCCCCCTCTTCAAAGACCTCCACCACCTCTTCCTCCTCATTCATCCTCTCGGAACCACCTTCTTCACCATCTGATATCTCCTCTCCTTCAACCCTTCCATCAGATATTTCTTCATCTCTCTCATACCCTTTTCCCACCAGAACACCTAATCCCTATAGTGTTGTTCTTCCCGACTCAAGGTTCACTGTCAACCCTCCAACCCCTACCACTCAAACATATCTGGAGCTTTTACATGCTGATGTAAATGGCTGGTTGGAGATTCTAGGTGCTGCTCACCTTAATCATCTGGATGAGTATGCTACAAACAACCTTTGGAATACCTTTCGTCAGGATTTTCTGGATAAGGCTACAGACACTCAGAGAAGGATTATGTCTGAAGCTCCTGGTGTTCGTGGTCTCCGGTTGGAAGTTGGTGAGAGCAGCCATCACCATCTCATCAGGAACAGAAATGTTCTTGAAAGGAAGATACCAGCAGATGAGTTGGAAGAAGAAAATCTCTGCAGAGACATCGTGGTGTGGAGACCATGGTTTCCTGTGCTGACTGGAGATTTTCAGTGGCTGTTCAACTGGTTCAGAATGAACCCTTCTGAAAAAGCACCTCACATGGTCTTTCCAGTAGTGGTTTATCGTGCTGAAGTTGCTGGTCCTACTCCTCCAACAAACCTAGCAGCTATTCTTCAAGCATTGGAAGATGGAACTTCTGAGCTGCCTGAACCAGAATATGCTAAGGCTACTTCTGAGTCAGACTCAGATGAGGAAATGGAAGATGCACAAGCTGAAGATCTTCCAGAAGATCACCCTGCTGAGATTGCTGTCCCTCTGGGCATAAATACTGGTGCTTCTTCTTCTGGTGAAACCTCAGCTCTGATGGAGACCTTGGAAACTCTTCATCAGAATCAAGCTATGCTGGCTTCTCGTTTGGACGCGCAAGAAGCAGCCAATGCTGAGTTTCGTTCCTTCATGACAAGGCAAGCTACAAGCACTGACGGGATTCATGATGTTCTGGCGCGGATTTTGCGTAGGCTAGGATCTTAGTCTTTTGGTCTTTGTAGTTTCCTTTCCTTGTTGCATCTGTTTTCCTGCATTCCTTTCTTGTAATCCTTTTTTTGATTATCAATGAAAAAGTTTCTTTGCTTTTCCATTCCAGTGACTCTATTTGTCGTTTTATGCATCTGAATCTTTTGAAATATTCTTTTTGATGTTATGACAAAAAGGGGGAGAAAGATAAATGATAAATGATTTGATTTAATCAGTTGCTCTCACTAACAAGAACTGCAAGTTCTACATGGTTTAAGTGTTTTGCAGGTATAAAGAAGTGAAGAGAATCTTCAAAGCAAACACAAGAAGCAAAACCATGGAAACTGAAGCAAGCTGAGTGCTGTCAAGCTTCAGGAATCAGAAGCACTGATAATAGAATTTGATCTATATTTGTCTATTTATTCTGACAAAATTCTATTTGCTCTGATACATATAATGTTATGGCTCTGATACATTATTTGCTCTGATACATTATTTCAGCCTATATGGCTCTGATTCATATAATGTGTTCAAACATGCATTTTATGTTCTAACTCGTTCATGCTGACTTTTGTCGTTTAGTTTTTGTTCTGTAACATTTCAGGATGTAGAGATGCTCAGATGATGCTCTGGTACATTCAACAATGTTCTGATACAAATCTAGCATGAAGTGATGTTGGTAGAAATTCAAAGCTCTGAAGCTATCCAAAGGAAGCAGAAATCAGAAGCTGCGAATGTTCAGAAGATCAAAGAAATTCAAGTTCTGAAGCTGTCCTAGATGGAAGCAGGAATCAGAAGCTGTGAGTGTTCTAGGGATCTAAGGAAATTCTAGTTCTGAAGCTGTCCTATGGAAGCAGAAGTCAGAAGCTATGAATTCTCTGAAGACAAGAAGCTTATATGATCGTCTCTACCGAAATAATCAGGGAAGTCTTTTATTAAAGTTCTTCGAGTATTTATTTCAGGGGGAGATTATTTATCTCAGGGGGAGATTGTTAATCTCAGGGGGAGACATATTCATATGCTTATGCTATAGCTGTGTAATTTGTCTTTTGCCTTCTATTCTTTCTGATCGCAAATTCATATCATTTATATATGTTTTTGTCATCATCAAAAAGGGGGAGATTGTTAGAACAAGATTTGTTCTGATCAATTATCTTAGTTTTGATGATAACAATAATATGAATTTTGCTTAAGATAATATGGTACTCTAATCCAATGCAATTTCCCTTTCAGGAAATATATATAAAGAGTACGCATAATTCAGCGCTCAGAAGCTTTGTCTCAAAGGGTTCAGCATGCAACATCAGAACATGGTCTGGCAAGACATCAGAAGATGGTCGAAGCAGAATCAGAACATGGGTCTATGGAAGCATCAGAAGAACAAGAGATCAGAAGCACTGAAGCTCAGAAGATGGTATCACGCTCAGAAGCACTTCAAGGTCAGAAGATCAGAAGATGCTATGCACCAAGCTGTTTGACTCTGATGATATTCAAATGTTGTATTCACAAACATCAGATCAGAAGGAAGTACAAGTGGCAAGCTACGCTGACTGACAAAAGGAACGTTAAAAGCTACTAAAGGCTACGTCAGTAGACACAGCGTGAACAAGGCTCGAGGTAGTTGACAAAAGCGTATAACATTAAATGCGATGCTGTACGGAACACGCAAAGCATTAAATGCATTCAACGGTCATCTTCTCCCACGCCTATAAATATGAAGTTCTGATGAGAAGCAAGGTTAACTATCCTGAACAATATAATTCAAATTAACTTGCTGAAACTCTGTTCAAATCCAAAACTCAGAATCTTCATCTTCATCAAAGCTCACTACATTGCTTTTGTAATATATTAGTGAGATTAAGCTTAAACGATTAAGAGAAATATCACAGTTGTGATTATCGCTTTTAAGAAGCATTTGTAAACTCTTAGAATTGATTACATTAAGTTGTAAGGAACTAGAGTGATCGTGTTGATCAGAATACTCTAGGAAGTCTTAGGAGTGAACTAAGCAGATTGTAACTAGAGTGATCGTGTTGATCAGTAGACTCTAGAAAAGTCTTAGAGGGTATCTAAGCAGTTGTTCCTGGAGTGATCAGTGTGTGATCAGAAGACTCTGGAAGACTTAGTTGCGGACTAAGTGGAAAACCATTGTAATCCGTGCGATTAGTGGATTAAATCCTCAGTTGAGGTAAATCATCTCTGCGGGGGTGGACTGGAGTAGTTTAGTTAACAACGAACCAGGATAAAAATAACTGTGCAATTTATTTTTATCTGTCAAGTTTTAAAGCTACACTTATTCAAACCCCCCCCTTTCTAAGTGTTTTTCTATCCTTCAATAGTGAAATCCAAAACTCTCTCCCTCCTTCAAGAGAAGATCGTGAATGGTGATGGTGGTGCGGCCAATTCCTCTCCTCCGATCGACAACAACAACTAACATTGCCTTCTTCTCTTTTCATCACAAATGGCAGCGCGACCTCCATCTCCAGTGATATCTCCTTTTCGTCCCCGTTTGATCCTCTCCGTCTCCGATTTTTTCGATTCATGTTAGTTTTTGTTTAATATCATGTTTTAGTAACCTAATTTGTTTGATTTTACAGAGATTAACACAAATTCTAAAAGGGAAAACGAAACCCTAGTTGTAAGCAGAATAGGGTTCGAGAAGAAGAAAGTCGCACTGTAGAGAGAACTAAGGGATTGGGTAGCGCGCCATCTCCCGTGTACGATTCTTCTCCCCAACCTTCACCTTTCTCTTTTCTCTGCGTACAAATCTATCCCTTCTTCGCCTTTTACTTGAATCTTGTGGACTGGTCCTCATAAAATACTCTAGCAGTGGGGCTTGGCACTTGTGTTTATCTATGGAGTGCTTCAAACAGCAAAGTGAGTATGAACCTAAATTGCCAACAATATCACCTATTCCAAACATGTGAAATCATAGTTAACATGTATATTTGTGTGGCTTTCAGGTGACTAAGCTTTGTGACTTGGAGCCTTATGATGGTGTTTGTTTTGTCCAGTGGACCAAGGAGGGTTCTTTCATATCTATTGGTATAAACCTTGGTCAAGTTCAGGTACCTTGTTAGCGATTAGCTTCATTAGATTTTGTTTTATCCATCCATGTATTTGAAATAACAGATTTTGTTTCCAAGAAATCGCCGAAAGGGGTGTCTGGAATCGAGAAAGATTCGTGCGTGATTGATATGAAGTGCAGTAGTCACAAAGGGTTTTCTGAGAATTCACAAGGTGAGAGGATTTGTAGGATTTGTCATCTGGCTTTTGGACCTGCTTCAGATGCAGCAATTGTCGTAAGTGCGAGCGCTACGAGTGGAGATTTTATTCAACTTGGTTGCGTGTGTAAAGACGAGCTCGACATTGCTCATGTTTATTGTGCTGAAGTGTGGTTCAAGCTAAAGGGAAGCAGGTATATATATTTCTGGCCAATTTCAATTTATAGATCAATTATGATAGTTTTGCATCAGCAAATTATTGCATTTGATTGTCATGTTCATGTTTGTTCATATTATTCGAAACCATGCCCTTGTGATTGTCCCGGTGAAGATTCTTGGTTGTTGATATCATCAAATCGATTGTTCATTAGGTGCATTTCTTTTTCTTTAACAGATTATGTGAAATATGTGGCGAGACTGCAAAAAATGTCTCGGGTGTTACTACTAACGGAGTTATGGAAGAGTGGAATGATAGAAGATTCATGGACAACAGCGGTAACTCATCGCGCAGGTTTGGTGGATGCTGGCGAGCACAGTCGTATTGTAATTTCTTGATGGTGTGCCTGGTAATAGCTTTCATTATGCCATGGTTTTTTCATGTAAACATGTTCTAGCATCGGAATCAAACACTTATATATTTTAATGTGAGTTGCTGAACTTTTCTATTCATGTAATGGTTGTATTTTAATGTGAGTTGCAGGAGACTTAGGGAGAAGAAGGAAGCTGTAGAGCTTGAGGCAGATCCAGAAAGGGATCAAAGAATTGTTTCTGCCTATCAGGTAATTTGGTTGGCTCTGTTCTGTTTTTGTCTTGGATTATATTTGAACTACTACTAGAGTTGTATTGTATCAAGTATGAATGACTAATATGCAAATGCTGATGATAGAGATGTTGGTTAACTAACAAAATCATGCAAGTTTTTTCATTAGATTTAGTTTGATTATGCTACTACCTGTTGGTATATATTAATATTACATCTTCGGTGGTGCTTTGCAATTTTCTTGTAATTTTCTTAGTTTATTTGCAATTTCTATTGAGATTTATTATTGATTATCATGATTTCAGGATTTGAATTCAACCTTATTGAAGAGTAGAGGACTTTCTCCGGAGATATTGCTGCTCAAATTAAGCACAATAACAAATCTCTTCATTTCAAAGTTGATACTAAATCAAATGTACATACTCTCTCGATTTTCGAGTGCGATTTTCGAGTGTGATTTTTGATTTTGTTGATTTTAAGTTAAGTTATATATATTTTTCTGCTTTGCTTAGTTGTGTTGTAATGTTGTAATATGTATATGTATATGTTCTTCAGGTGTTGACGATATTTACTCTCAGATTTCGTGACTTCTGCTAAAGCCGTTGCTTTTATTCGATTACCTGATTACAAATCCGGCAAGGTACAGAGGACTGTTTTGTATATGAGATTGGATTTCGTATTTGAAAAATAATCATAGGATTTTATACTTTTGGAGTTTTGATGATTGTGTATTTTGTTTCATGTAGATTGAAGTTCAATATCTTCATGATCATGCTGGTTTTACTACTGCTGTTGATTTGAGTCGCAACCCTGCTATTGATTTTTCTGCGACAATTGGTACTCCTGGTATTCAATTTACATGTTCTGAGTTATGGAATCATGAGTAGTTTATTTAGTACTCTATTCAGTTTGTAACTTGAGTGTTATGATTTATACTGAATAATTGAATGATAATAGATCTTGTATTGTTTTACCGGAGTCCGAACTGAGACTGATGACATTTTTTAATTTGTTGGTATCCTTTTATCTGATCTAGATCTTCAGGACGACTGTGAAGATAGGGATTTATTGAATGGATTTAGTGAAGATATCTTAGAGCTTTCATCGTCTGGTTGAAGAGCTCGTTGTAACTTTAACTGAGTCCAACATTCAAGCAGCAAGCATGAAGGTTAGTCCACTAATCAACCATTTCTAAACATTCTTTTCTAAGGTTTTTGGATACTTGTTTCAAAGAACCTGTGAGAATTGAGACACTAGTAATTTTGTAACCAGGGCAGAATAACATTCCCATTGAAGTCAGAATATATTAATGTCATATAATAATAATTTTAGCTATATTTTCCATTTACATGGTTTTGATCCCAAGCTTCAAGCTTTCCCATGTGGCTCTGTATTAATGTTAAGCTTTGGTTCATAAAGTTACAAAATAAGTGCAGTTTTTTTAAACTTTGGTTCTAAAAGTTGAAAAGAGTTCTGAATCTTAGTTTCTCGAGAATTACCATATTGCATTATCTCTTGCTTTACTTGAAGTATTAAAGAAAACACATGTTTTTATGGAGAAACTTTTGGTGATGGTAAGTTCCTGAAAAATTAAATTTGTTATTATGTTAATTCCAATGTGAATGAACTCTTCTGTGTCTTCTTACATTGTGCATAAAGTCATTTGTGTTAGTTAGTGTTTTAGTGAAATAAATGAAAGCAAGTTCAACCTGTAGAGGATAGAGAATTTTAGGTTCATGAATTTAAAAAAAATAAAGTCACAAATATGGTGTCTTTGTGATTGATTATTTATATGCTACAAGAAAATATGATGAAGTATATAACAATTGTAAAATAAGGATGCTCAACACCTCATAAATCGTGTCAGCTCGCACATTCGGTTTAGTGGTGAATCCTCATGATTGATGCTTTATTTTTAATCAGGTGTTCTTAGACTAGATCTTAGTGTGTGTGCATGTAATTGGGGTTTGAATTGAGGTTCTTCATTTTTTCACATTGTTTGTGTTATAAATAATTTGCATGTGGCTCTAAAGTTTGAGCATAAAAGTAGTAAAGGGTGTAATTATGGACCTCATTTTGAGTGGCAGGTTTACAAGTGAGTGTGCACTAATTTTTTTCCTTTCAAGGTTCAGTAGATTTATTACAGTTGTATGTAACTAAAGTCATGTTTTTGTTTGTTTGTTTGTATGTAGTGTATTAGGTGGTAGTCATGGTGTCCCACGAGTTCATTACAAAGGACGACAAGGTGATTTCTATATTATGTGTTGTGAAAGTTTTTTTTAGAGAGGGGTATGGGTTTATCTCTTGATGTTTTTGTAACCTGGAATTGTTTGGCAGGTGTGGACCTCCGTTTTTTATCTCGGGCCATACCTCTGTTCGGGAGAGATACGTGAACTGACTCTTTT
Source organism: Vicia villosa (assembly GCF_029867415.1). Taxonomy (NCBI): domain Eukaryota; kingdom Viridiplantae; phylum Streptophyta; class Magnoliopsida; order Fabales; family Fabaceae; genus Vicia; species Vicia villosa. The sequence goes on along the minus strand of NC_081181.1, from coordinate 103,946,977 downwards.
TTATCGCTTAATGCTTTCGCATTTTTGAAAATTCACAGAGTCGCCACCGACCTTTTATTTTATCCAATTAAGGAAAGGTTTATAAAAGAAACAGAAAAAAGACCTTTAAGAAATTCTGGGTAAGGGGGTAGGTTATACAAAGGGAAGGTGTTAGCACCCTTTGTATCCATGGTTATCCATGGGCTCTTAAGTTTGCTTAGCTCACTTGTTTTTCGATCACTTTTCAATTGCTCTGAAATTGCTCATATGTGGTTTCAAATACTTTTGTAAATTGAATTTTGTAATGATCCGTGTGTGGATGTATACAAAATGCTTGTTTATCTTTCGAAAGATGTTTTGAAAAGAACGTTAACTTTGTAATAATCCGTGTTTGGATGTATACAAAGTATTGTCTTTTTTGAAAGTTTTGTTTTGAAAAACAACAGTGTATGAGAATTTTGTTTGTTTTGATTTGAGCAAGCAAACTAGGAGGTCTACCTTGAGTTGTAAGGTCTTTATCCTATTTCCTTTAAAAATCTATCCTTTCACCGGATATAAACGCAAGGTTCGATTTTGTACTCAAAATAGTAGAATTTTGACTTTGATTTTGAAAAGAATGAGAAGGGATTACCTTAAGAGGTGCAAGTGTGATTGTGTTTGAATTCAGATATTTTATCTTTGAAGTTAGTGATCTAACGGTTCAATTTTATCTTTGACATACACGCAGTTTATATTTGCTGGAAATTAAAATGCGGAAATGTAAAGTGCGGAAAGTAAATCTACGCTATTATATCGATTGTGCAGGAAATGTAAACTAGCCTATTTACATGAATTTGACATCCTATACACTTATCTAGGAATTTAAATTGCAAGAAAAATAAAAGGCATGTTTTTGGATTTTTTTATGATTGATTTTAATTATAATTAATGCATGATTAATTAAATTAAAATGAAGAAAAAAGATGAAAATAGATTCAAACCTAGAAATTAAGTTTAAAATATGTACAAAATATTTGTTAATTAATTTTAAAACAAAACTAAATTTTTTTGGATTTTTGAAATTGATTTGAAATTGATTAAGCTAATTAATACATAATTATACAAATAATTAAAACTTAAACAGAAAATTATTCAAAATATGCACAAAATTAGTTTATAATATATAAACAATATTTAACATTAAGAACAATTTTTTTTATGATTTTTTGATTGGTTAGAATAATTAAGAAGCAAATATATAAATATATACTAATTAATTATGCAAAATATTGAAATTTTGAAAGAAAATAAAATATTTTTATTTCAGAAAATAATATATTAATTTGGAAGTCTAAAAATATTTTTTGTATATTTTTTGGATTTTTAAAACTATTTTTAATTAATTTTGTAAAGAAATTAAAATAAAATAGAAAATAAAAGGATACCTGATTAGGTGTGGTATGCATGAGGGAGTATGATGTTCATGCAAAACTTACGACTCTCATGGGACCAAACAAAGAGCTTATTCTTACTCTATGTTGCTTTAAGAGATGATTGGAAGTGATTGTTTTGTATTGATATTGATTGGAAATATGAAAATGAAAATTACATAGTTTGGAGATTTTTGTGAGAATTTTGAGGTTTCTATGCTATGCTTCCTTTTCTATTTCGTTCCCCCCTTGTTTGTGAAGTATGATAAGCTATTTATAAGCCATGGAGTGCTTAAAAACTAAGCTAAGAAGCCTTAATTGTCTTTGTTGAATTTTTGTCTTTCAAGCTTAAAATTTAAGCAACCTTTGCTTAATTCTTCCACACCTCTTGCCATAGACTTTCCTTGCACCTTCCTTGCTGCATAATTAAGTCAATTGTGGAGGCTTTAGCTTAAGATTAAAGCTATGTATTATTCTTCCATTTTTCCTTTTTAATTTAATCTTATATGTGATAAAATTAAACCAAAAATGAATAAAAATGGTGTGGGCTTTGTCTTGGTCGTGGGAGGCCCATAATAACATGGCAAAGATGTTTGAACCATGAAAACTTGGCCCCATTTGGAAAAAATACATTTTTGAGCAATGTTGATTTCATGCATTTTCCCAAAATTTAGCCAACTTCAACAAGGTGTAGATCCCTCAATTTTTGTCATATGAAGGAGATCTTGCACTTTTTGGAAACCTCAAAGAGTCCTCTAACCAATGCCTTTGGTCTTATGTCAAAATTATTTTTGAAGCTCCTTGTGTGTCCTTTGGTTTCATTTTTGACTGTCTGTTGACTTTTTTGGTCAAACGAGTCGTCTGTTGACTGTTTGAGCTGCTGACGGTGCGTCTGAGTGAATTGAAGTTTGAAAATTTGTATGATGGTACTTTGAGATATATGGATGTGTATGAAATCAATTTGAGCTCTCAAAAACTTGTTTCTCCTGTAAAAACAAGAAAACCCTAGTCAGGGACTGTTTATGTAGGAGACAGTTAAGCGTACCTGATTTTTGTGCAGTGTTGAGTCTCTGCTAATCGCGTGATATTCAGAAGACTTCTAGAACAAAAATCTTGGAATTTGGAATTGTAAAAGATTGATTTGATTGATGGTACAAAACACTGAGAATTGTACTGCCAGCAGTTTGGCTGTCAACTGACTGTTCAGGTATTGACGTAGCAGTTAGAGTGAAAAATCAACAGTCAAAGTTAATTTTCTTTTTTGTTGTTTTTTGTTTTATGTTTTATGTGAAAAATGAAAGTTTATTTTCATGACTTGTTAGAAAAACACAGACATAATAAATAACTAATATTTACTGTATGCGGGCAAAATTACCGATAATAACCCTGAAAATCATTTAATGCACAGAAATAGGAATATTTGACTGGCAGAAAACACACAAAATATTATCTTAGTAATTAAGCAATATTATGACAAATAGTACAACATTTAATACTGACAGTACAAATATTACATACTATATTGAACAGTACGACGAATAAACGGTACATTTAAGAAATAAGAAATACTGCAAATTTTAAGAATGACGATTAATGACCCATGCTATGAACAATAACATGTAGATGATTGGGAGTGCAACCATTGCAGGTCAACACTCTTCAGGACTATGCAGGCAGAAGAAAGTCATGATCACCGTAGCAATGGTGATGACTGTAAGAGACAGTGTCTCTATCCACTTTGCCATTCTTGTCAGGGAAGAAGAAAGGATGGATTATGAAGTGGAAATTTGAGAGATGAATTAGAATTTGATGTGAGATTTTATGGAAGAAAATGGGAGGTATTTATAGAATGGAAAGAAGGATAGAGACGTTGGGGAATGATGTGATTCCGTACAAAAGGAAAATTTGAGTGGAAATAAGATTTGAAAGAAAGTGGAGATAGTGTTGGGAAAAAGAGAGATTTGATTTTTGAAAAAGAGATTTGAAAAGATTTTTGAAAATAATGGAATATAGTACAAAATTTAGTGGGAAACAAAAGATAATAATAATCTACTTGTTACCAGTACAGTCTGAGTTTCCTGATTCTGCGCATGCAAAAAGATTTAACTCTGTACCAATTGTGTCAGTACTATTTATCTGTAAATAAATAAATAGCATGTGTGAAGTAATAAACAGTATTTGGCGTTTGCGTAAGAATAAATTCAACTGCAGGCCAAATTACTGTATAAGGAAAATTCTAAAAACTAAGTGTTTCATATGTTAGGATATTTGTTGAAATAATCCATAATTATATGAGACTCTTAATTTTTCAGATTGGAGTTTTCTTGAAAAATAATGCGGGCAAATTTTGGGGTATAACAGTTGCCCCTATTCAATCTTCTTAAACCTGAAGAGATTGTCTGAAATCTGAAGGTAGAAGATGATTGAATATTTAGATGCCCTGAAAATTTGCACTTACCTTGATCAGAAGAGATGTTGGAAGTTGCATTTGAATGTCGTCTGCGAAGTGTTGTTGGCAGATTGGAACATTACCTGAGATGGGCTTTCAGATGCCACCTGGTAAATGGGTTGAGGGTTTGTTCATCAGAATGAATCCATTGATTATATCTTGATGAAGGATTTGAAAGTTTTTGTGTTGACTGTTTCGGAACCGTCCAAGGTTACCGCTTTAAGTCTTGGAGGATGATTGCTACGGAACTTGTCCAAAGTTTTTTCTGCTTTAGATTTTGAAAGTTGATCATTGTGGAACCGTCTGAGGTATCGCTTTAGATCTGCAATGTTAGATCGTTCTGGAACCGTCTGAGGTATCGCTTTAGATCTGCAATGTTAGATCGTTCTGGAACCGTCTGAGGTATCGCTTTAGATCTGCAATGTTAGATCGTTCTGGAACCGTCTGAGGTATCGCTTTAGATATGCAATGTTAGATCGTTCTGGAACCGTCTGAGGTATCGCTTTAGATCTGTAATGCTAGATCGTTCTGGAACCGTCTGAGGTATCGCTTTAGATCTGTAATGCTAGATCGTTCTGGAACCGTCTGAGGTATCGCTTTAGATCTGTAATGCTAGATCGTTCTGGAACCGTCTGAGGTATCAACTTTAGATCTGCAACATCTGTTTTTGAGTTGGTAAGTAATCAGAATGAATCTTCGGCTTGATTATATCTGAGAGAACCGTTCATGGAATTTAGGTGAACACTGCATGTGATTGAGAACATCTTTGTTGAAGATATCCGTCTACCTGAAAAATCAAGTTAGTGATATGCAATGTTTATGATACATGTAAATGTGAGATATTCCCGGAGAAATATGCATGTTATGTTGTGTATGAATATGTGTATGAATATGCGCATGATGCATGATGTATGATGTATGAATATGATGTATGAATGTGATGTATGAATGTGAATATGTGATGTATGAATATGATGCGTGTCAAGCTTCTAGTTGGAAAAATAAATTCCCACTAGTCATCTGGACATGAATGTATTGTGATCGTTGATGATCTTTTGTCTTGTTTGAGTATCCTCGGCTGGGGAAATTCTTTGAGAACCCTGGTACTCTGTTGAAGGATCTTTGAATATCTCTTGAGAATGAAAGGTAGGTGGAAGTTCTGATGCCCTTTCAAATGGGAATGAGGAAGATGCATAATCCTCCGATGCACTATCTGACCAAGTCCGGGTGCGGGGATCACACCTTCTGAAGATAGTAATCTGGAACAACCCTGCTGGGGGATAAGACTTCTTTTGAAGAGAAAATCTTTTTGAGGAATTTGCTGAGAAATGCATTTCTCTTGGGGATTTTCTTCTGATGTGATGGTGTCCGGATAATTGGGACATTTCCTGAATGCTATCCTGTTTTTCCTGGTAAACATCAATCATATTCAAATGCACATGTTCATTCAAAATTATCATGGGGACGTTTACGTATTTAAAACAGAAAAAGTGAAAATGGTGATTTTTGAGCCTAAGCTGCATTGATTTTTGAAAAAGAGCCATGATAGGCTGGTTAGCACAGGGAGACAACAATCCTAGAAGTAGGAAACTGTCAGAAAGTTTTGGAAAATATTTATAAGGATAAATAGCTATGTGAAAACGATCCAGTCAAGTTTCAACTCTGCTATTGCCAATCTGTCCTCGAGCATCTCATCCCTCACTTGTTGGAAGAAAGTGATTGGACTGATCGGTGTCTTTGAGGTGTTGAATCTTGATGGTGAGTAGGCAGCTGAACGGAACACAGTTGTATGCTTCATTCCCTAACTTTTGCCTAGGCTGCCCCTTCAGGTTTTCAGCCTACCGGGATAGTATTTGTTTAGTCTCTAATTTTTGCCTGGACCGCCCTTTCGGGTTTTCAATCCACCGAGACGCTCATATTTTGCCTAAGTTGCCCTTTCAGGTTTTCAACTTAGCGAGCTGTTTTTTTTCTTTTTAAGAGAAGTATTTTTTGACTATGTCAGCATTCACAGGGTGTGGGAAATCCTCGCCATCCATGGTGGTAAGCAACATGGCGCCGCCGGAGAATATTTTCTTGATTATGAATGGTCCCTCGTAGGTGGGAGCCCATTTGCCTCTGGGATCACCTTGTGGTAAGATGATGCGTTTGACAACCAAGCCACCAGTTTGGTATGCTTGACTTTTGACTTTTTTGTTGAAGGCTTTGATCATACGCTTTTGGTATAGCTGACCATGACAAATAGCTGCGAGCCTTTTCTCATCAATCAAGTTTATCTGGTCCAACCGTGTTTGAATCCAATCGTCTTCGTCTAGATTGGCTTCTTTCATAATCCTTAGGGAAGGAATCTGAACTTCAATTGGAAAAACTGCCTCCATACCATAGACTAAGGAGAATGGAGTTGCCCCTGTTGAAGTACGCGCAGATGTGCGATAACCATGAAGAGCAAAAGGTAACATCTCATGCCAGTCTTTGTAGGTTACTGTCATTTTTTGTATGATTTTCTTGATGTTCTTGTTGGCAGCTTCCACCGCGCCGTTCATCTTTGGTCGATATGGAGAAGAATTATGATGTTTGATCTTGAACTGTGTGCAAAGTTCAGTAATCATTCTGTTGTTTAGATTTGTGCCATTGTCCGTGATAATCCGTTCAGGGATGCCGTACCGACAAATGAGATTGTATTTGATGAACCGGGCCACCACATTCTTGGTGACAGAAGCAAATGAAGCTGCTTCTACCCACTTTGTGAAGTAGTCAATAGCGACCAGGATAAAGCGATGTCCGTTGGAGGCAGTAGGTTTGATTTCTCCAATCATATCAATACCCCACATTGCAAAAGGCCAAGGAGCCGTCAGGACGCTTAATGGAACTGGAGGTACATGTACTTTGTCAGCGTATATCTGGCATTTGTGACATGTTCGGGAGTGATGATGGCAGTCTGTTTCCATGGTAGACCAGTAATAACCTGTTCTCAGGATCTTTTTAGCCATTGTATGTCCACTGGAATGAGTACCGAAGGTACCATTGTGTATTTCTTCCATGATCTGTTCCGCTTCCTTCTTGTTTACACAGCGAAGTAAAGTCGAGTCATGGTTGCGTTTGTATAGGGTTCCATTGCTTAGAAAGAATTTGGCAGCAAATCTCCTTAGAAATTTTCTGTCATTAATGGATGCCCCTTCAGGGTACTCCTGAGCTTCGAGATATCTTTTTACTTCATGGAACCATGGTTTTTCCTCAGTTCCTTCGGTATTGATCTCATTGCAATAGGATGGTTCATCTTGCCTGTAAATGATGATCATAGGCGCCTCGTTGTCCCACCTGACTTTGAACATAGATGACATGGTAGCTAAAGCATCAGCTAGTTGATTTTCCTCGCGTGGGATGTGTTCGAAAGTGATTTCTTCGAAGTAAGGAATCAAACTCAGCACATATTCTTTGTAAGGAATTAGATTTGGGTGCTTTGTGTCCCATTCCCCTTTGACTTGGTAGATTACCAAGGCCGAGTCTCCGTAGACTTCCAAGAATTTGATTCTTAGATCGATTGCAGCTTTAAGACCCAGAATACATGCTTCGTATTCGGCTATATTGTTAGTGCAATTGAAGCATAATCTGGCAGTGAACGGTGTGTAACTTCCTGCGGGGGAAATGATCACAGCTCCGATGCCATTGCCAAGTGCATTAGAAGCTCCGTCAAAAACCATAGTCCACCGGGATCCTGGCTCGGGTCCTTCTTCTGGTCCTGGTTGTTTGTAGTCATTGACTAGCATAATGTCTTCGTCTGGGAAGTCAAAGTTCAATGCTTGATAATCATCCACTGCTTGATGAGCCAGATGATTAGCTACCACACTTCCTTTGATTGCTTTTTGTGAAGTGTATTGAATGTCATATTCTGTTAAGATCATTTGCCATCTCGCTATTCTTCCAGAGAGAGCAGGTTTTTCGAACACGTATTTGATGGGATCCATCTTGGAGATTAGGAAAGTGGTGTGATTTAGCATGTACTGTCTTAGTCGGCGAGCCGCCCAAGCTAAGGCACAACAAGTTTTTTCGAGTAGTGAGTATCTTGTTTCACAATCGGTAAACTTGTTTCTCCTGTAAAAACAAGAAAACTCTAGTCAGGGACTGTTTATGTAGGAGACAGTTAAGCGTACCTGATTTTTGTGCAGTGTTGAGTCTCTGCTAATCGCGTGATATTCAGAAGACTTCTAGAACAAAAATCTTGGAATTTGGAATTGTAAAAGATTGATTTGATTGATGGTACAAAACACTGAGAATTGTACTGCCAGCAGTTTGGCTGTCAACTGACTGTTCAGGTATTGACGTAGCAGTTAGAGTGAAAAATCAACAGTCAAAGTTAATTTTCTTTTTTGTTGTTTTTTGTTTTATGTTTTATGTGAAAAATGAAAGTTTATTTTCATGACTTGTTAGAAAAACACAGACATAATAAATAACTAATATTTACTGTATGCGGGCAAAATTACCGATAATAACCCTGAAAATCATTTAATGCACAGAAACAGGAATATTTGACTGGCAGAAAACACACAAAATATTATCTTAGTAATTAAGCAATATTATGACAAATAGTACAACATTTAATACTGACAGTACAAATATTACATACTATATTGAACAGTACGACGAATAAACGGTACATTTAAGAAATAAGAAATACTGCAAATTTTAAGAATGACGATTAATGACCCATGCTATGAACAATAACATGTAGATGATTGGGAGTGCAACCATTGCAGGTCCACACTCTTCAGGACTATGCAGGCAGAAGAAAGTCATGATCACCGTAGCAATGGTGATGACTGTAAGAGACAGTGTCTCTATCCACTTTGCCATTCTTGTCAGGGAAGAAGAAAGGATGGATTATGAAGTGGAAATTTGAGAGATGAATTAGAATTTGATGTGAGATTTTATGGAAGAAAATGGGAGGTATTTATAGAATGGAAAGAAGGATAGAGACGTTGGGGAATGATGTGATTCCGTACAAAAGGAAAATTTGAGTGGAAATAAGATTTGAAAGAAAGTGGAGATAGTGTTGGGAAAAAGAGAGATTTGATTTTTGAAAAAGAGATTTGAAAAGATTTTTGAAAATAATGGAATATAGTACAAAATTTAGTGGGAAACAAAAGATAATAATAATCTACTTGTTACCAGTACAGTCTGAGTTTCCTGATTCTGCGCATGCAAAAAAGATTTAACTCTGTACCAATTGTGTCAGTACTATTTATCTGTAAATAAATAAATAGCATGTGTGAAGTAATAAACAGTATTTGGCGTTTGCGTAAGAATAAATTCAACTGCAGGCCAAATTACTGTATAAGGAAAATTCTAAAAACTAAGTGTTTCATATGTTAGGATATTTGTTGAAATAATCCATAATTATATGAGACTCTTAATTTTTCAGATTGGAGTTTTCTTGAAAAATAATGCGGGCAAATTTTGGGGTATAACAGTTGCCCCTATTCAATCTTCTTAAACCTGAAGAGATTGTCTGAAATCTGAAGGTAGAAGATGATTGAATATTTAGATGCCCTGAAAATTTGCACTTACCTTGATCAGAAGAGATGTTGGAAGTTGCATTTGAATGTCGTCTGCGAAGTGTTGTTGGCAGATTGGAACATTACCTGAGATGGGCTTTCAGATGCCACCTGGTAAATGGGTTGAGGGTTTGTTCATCAGAATGAATCCATTGATTATATCTTGATGAAGGATTTGAAAGTTTTTGTGTTGACTGTTTCGGAACCGTCCAAGGTTACCGCTTTAAGTCTTGGAGGATGATTGCTACGGAACTTGTCCAAAGTTTTTTCTGCTTTAGATTTTGAAAGTTGATCATTGTGGAACCGTCTGAGGTATCGCTTTAGATCTGCAATGTTAGATCGTTCTGGAACCGTCTGAGGTATCGCTTTAGATCTGCAATGTTAGATCGTTCTGGAACCGTCTGAGGTATCGCTTTAGATCTGCAATGTTAGATCGTTCTGGAACCGTCTGAGGTATCGCTTTAGATATGCAATGTTAGATCGTTCTGGAACCGTCTGAGGTATCGCTTTAGATCTGTAATGCTAGATCGTTCTGGAACCGTCTGAGGTATCGCTTTAGATCTGTAATGCTAGATCGTTCTGGAACCGTCTGAGGTATCGCTTTAGATCTGTAATGCTAGATCGTTCTGGAACCGTCTGAGGTATCAACTTTAGATCTGCAACATCTGTTTTTGAGTTGGTAAGTAATCAGAATGAATCTTCGGCTTGATTATATCTGAGAGAACCGTTCATGGAATTTAGGTGAACACTGCATGTGATTGAGAACATCTTTGTTGAAGATATCCGTCTACCTGAAAAATCAAGTTAGTGATATGCAATGTTTATGATACATGTAAATGTGAGATATTCCCGGAGAAATATGCATGTTATGTTGTGTATGAATATGTGTATGAATATGCGCATGATGCATGATGTATGATGTATGAATATGATGTATGAATGTGATGTATGAATGTGAATATGTGATGTATGAATATGATGCGTGTCAAGCTTCTAGTTGGAAAAATAAATTCCCACTAGTCATCTGGACATGAATGTATTGTGATCGTTGATGATCTTTTGTCTTGTTTGAGTATCCTCGGCTGGGGAAATTCTTTGAGAACCCTGGTACTCTGTTGAAGGATCTTTGAATATCTCTTGAGAATGAAAGGTAGGTGGAAGTTCTGATGCCCTTTCAAATGGGAATGAGGAAGATGCATAATCCTCCGATGCACTATCTGACCAAGTCCGGGTGCGGGGATCACACCTTCTGAAGATAGTAATCTGGAACAACCCTGCTGGGGGATAAGACTTCTTTTGAAGAGAAAATCTTTTTGAGGAATTTGCTGAGAAATGCGTTTCTCTTGGGGATTTTCTTCTGATGGGATGATGTCCGGATAATTGGGACATTTCCTGAATGCTATCCTGTTTTTCCTGGTAAACATCAATCATATTCAAATGCACATGTTCATTCAAAATTATCATGGGGACGTTTACGTATTTAAAACAGAAAAAGTGAAAATGGTGATTTTTGAGCCTAAGCTGCATTGATTTTTGAAAAATAGCCATGATAGGCTGGTTAGCACAGGGAGACAACAATCCTAGAAGTAGGAAACTGTCAGAAAGTTTTGGAAAATATTTATAAGGATAAATAGCTATGTGAAAACGATCCAGTCAAGTTTCAACTCTGCTATTGCCAATCTGTCCTCGAGCATCTCATCCCTCACTTGTTGGAAGAAAGTGATTGGACTGATCGGTGTCTTTGAGGTGTTGAATCTTGATGGTGAGTAGGCAGCTGAACGGAACACAGTTGTATGCTTCATTCCCTAACTTTTGCCTAGGCTGCCCCTTCAGGTTTTCAGCCTACCGGGATAGTATTTGTTTAGTCTCTAATTTTTGCCTGGACCGCCCTTTCGGGTTTTCAATCCACCGAGACGCTCATTTTTTGCCTAAGTTGCCCTTTCAGGTTTTCAACTTAGCGAGCTGTTTTTTTTCTTTTTAAGAGAAGTATTTTTTGACTATGTCAGCATTCACAGGGTGTGGGAAATCCTCGCCATCCATGGTGGTAAGCAACATGGCGCCGCCGGAGAATATTTTCTTGATTATGAATGGTCCCTCGTAGGTGGGAGCCCATTTGCCTCTGGGATCACCTTGTGGTAAGATGATGCGTTTGACAACCAAGCCACCAGTTTGGTATGCTTGACTTTTGACTTTTTTGTTGAAGGCTTTGATCATACGCTTTTGGTATAGCTGACCATGACAAATAGCTGCGAGCCTTTTCTCATCAATCAAGTTTATCTGGTCCAACCGTGTTTGAATCCAATCGTCTTCGTCTAGATTGGCTTCTTTCATAATCCTTAGGGAAGGAATCTGAACTTCAATTGGAAAAACTGCCTCCATACCATAGACTAAGGAGAATGGAGTTGCCCCTGTTGAAGTACGCGCAGATGTGCGATAACCATGAAGAGCAAAAGGTAACATCTCATGCCAGTCTTTGTAGGTTACTGTCATTTTTTGTATGATTTTCTTGATGTTCTTGTTGGCAGCTTCCACCGCGCCGTTCATCTTTGGTCGATATGGAGAAGAATTATGATGTTTGATCTTGAACTGTGTGCAAAGTTCAGTAATCATTCTGTTGTTTAGATTTGTGCCATTGTCCGTGATAATCCGTTCAGGGATGCCGTACCGACAAATGAGATTGTATTTGATGAACCGGGCCACCACATTCTTGGTGACAGAAGCAAATGAAGCTGCTTCTACCCACTTTGTGAAGTAGTCAATAGCGACCAGGATAAAGCGATGTCCGTTGGAGGCAGTAGGTTTGATTTCTCCAATCATATCAATACCCCACATTGCAAAAGGCCAAGGAGCCGTCAGGACGCTTAATGGAACTGGAGGTACATGTACTTTGTCAGCGTATATCTGGCATTTGTGACATGTTCGGGAGTGATGATGGCAGTCTGTTTCCATGGTAGACCAGTAATAACCTGTTCTCAGGATCTTTTTAGCCATTGTATGTCCACTGGAATGAGTACCGAAGGTACCATTGTGTATTTCTTCCATGATCTGTTCCGCTTCCTTCTTGTTTACACAGCGAAGTAAAGTCGAGTCATGGTTGCGTTTGTATAGGGTTCCATTGCTTAGAAAGAATTTGGCAGCAAATCTCCTTAGAAATTTTCTGTCATTAATGGATGCCCCTTCAGGGTACTCCTGAGCTTCGAGATATCTTTTTACTTCATGGAACCATGGTTTTTCCTCAGTTCCTTCGGTATTGATCTCATTGCAATAGGATGGTTCATCTTGCCTGTAAATGGTGATCATAGGCGCCTCGTTGTCCCACCTGACTTTGAACATAGATGACATGGTAGCTAAAGCATCAGCTAGTTGATTTTCCTCGCGTGGGATGTGTTCGAAAGTGATTTCTTCGAAGTAAGGAATCAAACTCAGCACATATTCTTTGTAAGGAATTAGATTTGGGTGCTTTGTGTCCCATTCCCCTTTGACTTGGTAGATTACCAAGGCCGAGTCTCCGTAGACTTCCAGGAATTTGATTCTTAGATCGATTGCAGCTTTAAGACCCAGAATACATGCTTCGTATTCGGCTATATTGTTAGTGCAATTGAAGCATAATCTGGCAGTGAACGGTGTGTAACTTCCTGCGGGGGAAATGATCACAGCTCCGATGCCATTGCCAAGTGCATTAGAAGCTCCGTCAAAAACCATAGTCCACCGGGATCCTGGCTCGGGTCCTTCTTCTGGTCCTGGTTGTTTGTAGTCATTGACTAGCATAATGTCTTCGTCTGGGAAGTCAAAGTTCAATGCTTGATAATCATCCACTGCTTGATGAGCCAGATGATTAGCTACCACACTTCCTTTGATTGCTTTTTGTGAAGTGTATTGAATGTCATATTCTGTTAAGATCATTTGCCATCTCGCTATTCTTCCAGAGAGAGTAGGTTTTTCGAACACGTATTTGATGGGATCCATCTTGGAGATTACGAAAGTGGTGTGATTTAGCATGTACTGTCTTAGTCGGCGAGCCGCCCAAGCTAAGGCACAACAAGTTTTTTCGAGTAGTGAGTATCTTGTTTCACAATCGGTAAACTTTTTGCTAAGATAGTAGATTGCGTGCTCCTTTCGGCCGGATTCGTCATGTTGTCCTAGTACACACCCCATTGAGTCTTCTAACACAGCTAGGTACATTATCAGAGGTCTGCCTTCCACAGGTGGCAACAAGATTGGAGGTTTTTGGAGGTATTTTTTGATTTTATCAAAGGCTAACTGGCATTTGTCATTCCACCTTTCCACTTGATCTTTCTTCAACAGTTTGAAGATCGGCACACAAGTAGTAGTCATGTGGGCAATAAATCGGGCGATGTAATTTAGACGTCCCAAGAATCCTCTGACTTGTTTCTCGGTACGAGGTATAGGCATTTCTTGAATGGCTTTAACCTTGGCGGGATCAACCTCAATACCTTTGCTGCTGACGATGAAACCTAAGAGTTTGCCGGATCTTACTCCAAAGGTACACTTATTTGGGTTCAGTCGCAACTTGTATTTCTTGAGTCTGTCAAACAACTTGTGTAAGTGACCCAGATGCTCTTCCTCGGTGTTGGATTTTGCAATCATGTCATCGACATACACCTCTATTTCTTGATGAATCATATCATGAAATAGCGCTACCATTGCACGTTGATAGGTTGCTCCTGCGTTTTTCAGGCCAAAGGGCATTACTTTGTAACAAAAGGTTCCCCAGGGTGTTGTGAAGGTTGTTTTTTCCATGTCTTCGGGTGCCATCTTGATTTGATTGTACCCTGAGAATCCGTCCATAAAGGAGAATACCTTGCATTGTGCGGTATTGTCAACCAGTACATCGATGTGTGGTAAAGGGAAATCATCTTTGGGGCTTGCCCGGTTCAGATCTCTGTAGTCCACGCACATTCTGACTTTCCCGTCTTTTTTAGGTACAGGCACGATGTTAGCTATCCAAGGAGGATAACTTACAACTTTTAGGAATCCGGCATTAAACTGTTTTTCAACCTCGTCTTTGATCTTTTTTGACATATCAGGCCTACTCCTTCGTAGTTTCTGTTTGACTGGAATGCTACCTTCTTTGATTGGTAGGCGATGAACTACGATGTCCGTGTCAAGGCCTGGCATATCCTCATAGGACCAGGCGAATATCTCGACGTAGTCTCGCAGCATTTGAATCAGTCTTTGCTTGATGCTGTGTTCTAAATCAGCCCCTATTTTGACTTCTTTCTTTTCTTCGTTGCTGCCCAAGTTGATGACCTCAATTGGCTCCTCGTGAGGCTGTATGGCCTTGTCTTCTTGTTCTAGCAGCCTTGCAATTTCTCTTGGCACTTCACAATCTTCCTCACTTTCGTCCTCAGTTTGGTAGATCGGATTTTCAAAGTCATGACGGGCAATAGCAGAATCGTTGTTGACTGGATCCAGAGTGTATGTGAATCTGCATGTTAATTATGTGAGTGTGTGTGAAGAAAAAACATAGCTATTAGAAAGCGAAGAAAGAAAGAAAAAGGATCACAAAATTTAAATATGCAAGCGTCCCATGATTTTATTGAATGCACATGATCATGATATGATAAGCCCTTATAGAAGGACCAATGTGCTAAGGCACACGGCTTTTCAAGCTCATGGTTCGATTGTTCAGGAACCATTTTTATCTTTGCACAATATACACAAAGAAAACAGGAAATGGCATTTACTCCTGGTCAAAGGAGATCACATCCTCAGCTTTCCAGTTGTTCAATCCACTGTTGCGAGCAAGGGGTACCCAGCTGTTCCAGTTGCAGTTGTCTTTTTCATCTTCCACAGCATTGATTTCATTAGTGGGAAAATGAGCCGGTGATCCTTCGGGATAAGGGATATACTCTGCTGGATACGAGAGCCCAGGCTGAGATATCTCTGTTGGCTGAGCGAGATGCTCGATAAGGCCGTCCCATGCAGTCGGGATGATGTTTTGAATAGAGACTTGTGCATCCTGATGAGGAGTGTATGCTGACAGAAAGCAACCCTCGTTATTTGGTATTTCCCTGGCTTTTTCAAGAGCGAAATTGTCATCGTAATGTTCATCCCATCCGGTTGGGACAATGTCCTCCATAGCAATTTGTGAGCTCGGAGGAGCGGAGTATTTCACCATATAGTCATATTTGCCGCTGGGTTCTCCTAGCGTGTCCCATACTTCTTTGGGTGGATTTTGATATTGCTCAGTGACAGGACTTGTGAAAATTTGATCATTTCCAATTTGATCACCCCATCCAGTCGGGGTAAGGTCCTCCATAGCAATATAAGAATTCTGAGGTGCGGCATACTGATAATTATACCCGCCGTTTGGTTCTCCCACAGCATCCCACATTCCCATGGAAATAGGTGGAATTTCATCTGGATATGGCTGAATGATATGGTTCAGGAACGCTCCTTCATCTTCAATAGCGTTTACTTCTTGGCTGACGAAGTGTGACCTCAATCCTTCAGAACGAGGACTTTGATCATTCTTTTGATTTTCACTATCATAGCCCAGGCCTAGCTTGTCAGACTTGTAGGGTATATCGGGAAGCTGTCCCCATACTGTGCAATCACCCTGTTCAATCATGGCTTTGGCATCTTTGAGAGAAGCCATAGTTGTAGTTGGAGTAGCAGGAATATGCTTGGTGGTAGAGACATCTGGAGAGACTACCTCAAATGATTGGCATGGAGTTTCGATGAATTCGTCCTCCAACTCAACATATTTGGAATTGCTTAGGTGACTAACCACATATTCCTCTTCTCCATAGACTGTGACAATCTTTCCTTTTACTGGATATTTTAACTTCTGATGCAGGGTAGAAGTTACAGCGTTTGCCCCATGTATCCAAGGGCGTCCAAGTAAACAGGAGTAGGCTGGGTGAATTTCCATTACGTAAAAGATAGAATCAAAGATCTGAGAACCCACTCTGATTGGGAGATTCACTTTTCCGTATACCGTTCTGGTTGACCCGTCAAAGGCTCTTACCACAACATCACTTGGTTGTAACACAATTCCTTCGAAGTCAAGCTTTTCTAGTACTGTTTTCGGTAACACGTTCAGAGAAGAACCGTTATCTACTAGCACATGAGATAGAGTGGTGCCATTACATTCAATGGAGATATGTAAGGCTTTGTTGTGATTTTTTCCAGCAGGGGTTAGATCCACATCGGAGAAACCGAGACCATTGCTCACGGTTAGATTGGCAACACAATTCTCAAATTGGTCGACTGAGATCTCTTGAGGCACATGCGCAGCTTTCAGGAACTTCATCAGAGCTTTGGCATGAGCTTCTGAATATTTTAGCAGAGATAGCATTGAGATTTTTGAAGCGGTGTGCCCCAGTTGCTCAACAATATTGTAATCACTTTTGCAGATGATTTTCAATATTTCCTCCATTTCTTGCTTTGATGGATCCTCAGCAGTGATCTCCACCGGGGTTTGAACTTGTTCAACTTGTGGCTCTTTGCCTCGAGCGTTGTTATCTTGATTAGGAACTGGGACTCGGACTGGACCAGCAGCAACATTTGGAGAAATTTCTGGTGAAAAGATTCTTCCACTTCTCGTGATCTTGCTGGTACCCACAATATTACCCACAGTTGGAGTAGTTAACTTTGCGGCCTCTTCAGTCGAGGTACTCTGCTTAACTCCATGAACGTAAACATTAGTGTCGTATCCCCATGGGACAGCTTTGTGTGAGGAGTATGGAAATGGAGTTGGACTAGCAATGACTACTGATGCCACTTTGAGTGTAGCAGAAATTTTGAATGGAGCCTTGGCAGAGATTTTGAATGGTAAGCTGGAGATCACTGAGGCATCCTTTATTCTCATCCTGTTTGCAAAGACTTCGCACAGCACGTCCATAGAAGGGAGTCTCTCAAACATAATGATACGGCGATCCATCCACTTTTGAATTCCCATCCTCAGATTTTCACAACCATTGGGCAGGCAGGAGCAGTAAAAGCAGTCGGGGTCACATCCTGGGAAGTAACTAGCTCGGATTAGCTTTCCTTTGACTTCGCAGAGTGGAGTTGATAATTCGTTCACATCATAGATGTAAACAGTGTCCAGGATAGCGTTGACAGTTTTGTCATGCTTTGGCATAGGTGCTGTGATGACATTTGGAGTTTCTGGAGGATCGAACTCAATTTCACCAGCATCTATCATATCTTGTATTTTATTTTTCAGGGCCCAGCAGTGATCTGCGTCATGTCCTGGACAGTTTGAGTGATAGGCACATGTTGCATCAGGGCGATAATTTGGAGAGGAAGTGTTGACATTCTTTGGAGGACCTCTTAAGGTGATAAGATCTGCTTTTAGCAAGTGCTGCAATGCCTGAGAGATTGGCATGTTAATTTTGGTGAAATTTCTTCTTGGTGCATCTGGTCGATGCGTATATTTTGGCTGTTGATCTTTTGGAGGTGCAGATGCGGAGATCAGAACTGCCCCTACAGATTGATGCTGCTCACTTTTGCGACTTTTCTGAATTTGTGTTGCATTGACCTCATTTCTCCCGCTGATGGGCCTTTTTGTAGTACCAGAGGAGGAACCTATTTGAATTTTTCCATTTTGAATGCCACTTTCGACACGTTCTCCGGTCAGTATCAGGTCAGTGAAACCTGATGATGAGCTTCCCAGCAAATGGCTATAGAAAGGGCCAGTTAAAGTGCCCATAAACATGTTGACTAGTTCGCGATCAGATAAGGGTGGTTGAACCCTTCCAGCCATATCTCTCCACTTTTGTGCATATCCTTTGAAACTTTCTTTTGGTCCCATAGACATGCCCCTTAGTTGAGTACGGGTTGGCGCAAGATCAGCATTGTATTGGTACTGTTTGTAAAAAGCAGCAGCTAATTCTTCCCAAGTATGAACCTTGGTATTTTCCAGCTGATAGTACCATTCGAGTTGTGTACCCGACAGAATTTCTTGGAAGAAGTGAATCCACAATTTGTTATCCGTTGTATGAGGTTGTATCTTCCTTACATAGGATCTCAGATGTAGTTTCGGGCAAGAAACTCCATCATATTTTGCAAAGACAGGAACTTTGAATTTTGGAGGGATAACAACATCCGAGATGAGCCCTAGATCATTGAAGTCTAAGCCAGGTATTTTTTGTATCTCCATAGCTTTCATACGGTCTTCCAGCTGTTGGTATTTTTCATCATCCGGTTCGTCCCCAGAATGATCATTTTCTTCATTTGAAGAGAGAGAGGGTTTAGCAGAACCCTGGTTGCTTTGATTGTCTTCTTGTTCACCATCACCGACTGTTTCAGGGATCGGTGGCTTTTTGAACTTTTTGACTGGGACTTTGATCTTCCTTTTTAGGTGACTCACGCCTACAGATCCTTTGGGCTTCTTTTTCTTCTAGATTATCAGGGCTTTCAGTTCTTGTTGCCCCTTTGCCAGTTCCAGAATTGCCACTTGAACTTGGGCATTTTGTGCTTCGAGATTCTTGATGCTTGTCTCGGATTCCATCTCTTCTGACTGAAATAAACAGCGAGGAGATGAGAAATCCGTCATGTGAACCTGTTATGAAATGTGTATGACTGGATGCCATGTGTATGCAATGTATGAAATGTATATGCAATGTATATGAATGCAATGTATGAAATGTATATGCAATGTATATGAATGCAATGTATGAAATGTATATGCAATGCATGAAGTGAAATGTGTGTGCAATGTTTCAAGGATCTTAGAGTTTAGATTTGTTAAAGAAGAAACAAACTTTAGTTAATCAATTTATTTCTTTTTTTTTTTTGCTTCTTTTTTCTTTGCCTCATTTGGGCTTACAAGACAGAAATAAAATAAATGATCCTTCAGGTCTCCCGTGGACGCTTTCTCTTTGCCCCCAGGAATGTGTTGATCTGCTGTTCTTCTTGAAGCTGTCCGGTGAGCTCCAATATCCTTCTCTCATAGTCTTGACAGTATGATTTGAAGGTGTCTCTTTCCTCTTTGAGTTGAACCCAAGATTTTTGCAACTCTTCTAGGTCAGTTGGCATGTCCGGGTGTAGAATAACTTGAGGTTCATATCCTTCGACCTCTGGTTCAATAGTCACAGGTAGAACAGCAAGATATGGCATAAGGAGTTTCTGAGCATGAGTGCGGACCCATCTGAGGTAGGGTTCCATAGGAATAGAATTCCATTGCCCCAAAGTTTTGCTTTCTATTCTATAGACACTGCCCCATGCATGTATGAACCTTCGCCGGTGTCTATGAGAATCATTCTCGTAATCAAACACAATGCCACGGATAATCATGTCATGGGGACCGTTGCTCCTTGCATATCCGAATTGGCGTAGAGCTAAAGAGGGATTGTAAGTGATGCCTCCTTTGATGCCAAGGAGTGGCACATTAGGGTACTCTCCACAATGATCAATGATAGTAATGTCTCTTTGAAAGAAGTTGTTCCACCGGAATCTGAATGAGACAAAGACATAATCCTGCGAGACCATTGCATTCTTTGTTCATTTCTCAACACTGATCGGGGAAGATGAAATGTAAACCACCTAGCCAGTAGTGGTATACAGCACATGAGAGTTCCTCGTTTCTTCATGGTACGAGTGTGTAGAGAATGTAGAATGTCTCCCAGCAATGTTGGTACCGGGTTACGGATTAGGAAAAGGTTGATGATGTGTACACTTATGAACTGGTCGGGATTTGGGAATAAAACCAACCCATAGATCAAAAGTGCCATAACTTCCTCAAAAGCTGGATAACTTTTGTTTTCTAGCAGTAGTCGAGCCTTTTCCAATAAGAACTTGGCAAGTAAACCCTTAACTCCACTCTTTGTTTCCCAATTGGACTCGATTTCTGATTTTCGCAGATGTAAAGCAGCAGCAATGACTTCAGGTTTTGGAATCCTTTCTAAACCAGTGAAAGGTAATTGATTTCGAACAGGCAATCCCATTAGTTCAGAGAATTCTTCCAAAGTGGGTACTGTCGCACCCCAATTTTTGACCCACATATTTCATTCATTTGATATTATCGTATTCGTATTCCATTTGCATTATATCATCGCATCGTTGCATATTTTAGAAAAAAAATTGACTTTTTACTAAAGTCAACAAAAAAAATAGCTTTAGACAGTTTAAATTAATCTTAGTTTTAATATTATTTTATTTTTAGTTTAGATTTAATTTAGATTAATTTTTAGTCTTTAATATTTTTTTTATATTTTAGTTTAAATTTATTTTAGATTAATTTTTATTTCATTTTTATTTATTTATTATTATTATTAACTTCTTTTTTGTTGTTATTATTATTATTATTATTATTCCATTATTCCTTTTGCAAGTCAAACAAACAAAAAAGACAAAAAATCCTGCTATCTCTGCTATCTCAAAGCTTGCCCAAAGGTTCAAAATCGCTGCTGACCATGCCAAACACCACAGTCCAAAATTCTGCACAAATCCCTGCTATCTCAAAACAAGCAAATATGTCCAAAAACACTCTGCAACCTGATGTTCGAAACATGCCAAGAATTGCACCTAAATGGACAAGCACAAAAGCTAGCAAGAAGGTCCATGAAACTGATTCCAAATTCATTTCAAAAACTCTTCAGATTTCACTTTACAAACCCTAATGCTTGGGTATATAATGAGGCATTCAGCATAGCAAGAAAGGGGGACAGATCCAAAGAAAACTCTAACAAAAAAACTATGCAAGAAACCTGAAACTCTTCCTCCAAATTTCTATACAAACTGCACAGCTTCATTTCTCCATTGCAACTTATCTTCATTGTAAAAAAACTCATCCATTGCTCAGCCTGCATCTTCATACAGCGAAACACAAACCTAAGCCAAACTTCATCAAACTTCCATAAACCTTCAGATTTCATTCATTCACTTCATACACAAAAACCTCCATTCATAATCCTCAGAACCTCGGCTTCACCCACCTTCACCAAGACAACATCATCATCCTCACGCAACATTCATCACGTCATCAAAACCTCATCACAACTCCACTTCACAACTTGCAGAAACGGAACACTGATGTTCACTTAACAACAACCGACAGATTCACGCGAAGGAGATGTTTTAGATCGAAGAAGAGGTAGAGTCAAAAGTCACAACAAAACTGCAGCACCTGAACAAACCTCTTTGTTTTTGAAACCGGCACCAGAGAAACTTCTTCGATAGGTACCGTTTATCGCTATTTCATTTCAACTGATGGTGTTGTTTTTGTATGATATTTAAAGTTTAGTCTGGTACTTTGAACGACTCTTTGTGTGTTGCTCTTGAGGATTCCAGTCAGAGAGGGATGATCCGAGAGAGTGAGGTTCGATTAAGAGAGAAAAACAGTGTGAGAACAGAGGAGCGATTAAGAGAGAAACCAGAGAATTTTTTTAGGGTTTTCTAATGAAACCCGATTTTGAATGGCATGGGTCTGACCCGGTCCGCCAAAAGGTTTTTATTTTATTTTTTTAGATTTATTTGGGCCTTACACCTATAGTCCAGGTTTTTGCACCCCATGTTTATATTTTAGCTTATGTTTTTTTTATGGTTTTGTTTAATTGTTTTAGTTTTATTTTAGTTATTGTTTAACTGTTGCTTTATTATTAATTATTTAAAAATACAAAAAAACATTGCTTTTGATTTTAGACTTACATTTTTATATTAAAAATACCAAAAATATCAGATTAATTTCAATCTAAAAATCAATAAACCTTGGTCCAACGCCAAGTCGTTACAAATAATTTCTCGATCCAACGTCGAGTCTTCATTACAAAAAATTCTTTAAACCATACCGAAAGATCGTGTGACAAGAAGTGTACACCTCTTGAATACCTCAATTCTTTTGGATTAACACCCTTTTTTTGAACTTTTCACTAATTAAATCAAAGTGATTAAGTGACAAGGGGTGCACACCTCTTGAATACCTTGATCTTTTGAATTCAAACACATTAAGCAAATCGAAAGATCGAGTGACAAGGGGTGCACACCTCTTGAATACCTTGATCTTTTGAACTAAAACACTTTAATCAAACCAAGAGATTAAGTGACAAGGGGTGAACACCTCTTGAATACCTTGATCTTTTGAATCAAAACATTTTAATCAAACCAAAAGGTTAAGTGACAAGGAGTGCACACCTCTTGAATACCTTAATCTTTTGAATCAAAACACCTTAATCAAATCAAAGTGATCAAGTGACAAGAAGTGCACACCTCTTGAATACCTTGATCCTTTGAATCAAAACACATTAATAAAATCAAAGTGATCAAGTGACAAGAAGTGCACACCTCTTGAATACCTTGATCTTTTGAATCCAAACACATTAATCAAATCAAAGTGATCCTGTGACAAGAAGTGCACACCTCTTGAATACCTTGATCCTTTGAATCAAAACACATTAATCAAACTGAAGGATCCTGTGACAAGAAGTGCACACCTCTTGAATACCTTGATCTTTTGAATTAAAACAAATTAATTAACTTGGACAACAAGTGATAATGGGGCTCGCTCCTGTTCAATACCTTGGGTAAAGACGCGCTAGGTGAACACCTATGCTCAATCCTTTGCTAAATGTCCCTTTAAAACACAACTTCAATTTCATTCAACCTTTTTGCCTTATGGCTTTTAAAACTCTTTTCATAAATGAGACACTTATCCAATTTTCAATACGAACATACTTCCACATGCGAAGTTCGAACATCTTCCACTCGAATGCGATGATGGCCAAAATCATGTCTTATCTTGATTTAGTCATCCATTCTTGTAGTGATATCATATCCATGTGCGCGTAGTATTTCCATTTGAAAGCGATCGAGTACCTCTCGCTAAAATCAACCAACAAAACTTTTCGTGGTTCTTCGTCCGAACTACGATTGCTCTGACTTTCCCATTGCACTAGGGAATACGTAGGCACAAGATACAAACGTCTTGGCGAGCATAATAATAAAAAAATCTTTTCTTTTTCTTCACAATAATAAAAAAAAACTTAAAACATTTCTTTTATCTTTTATCAATTAATAAGCTAAAGAACACAAACATTACACTAACACTCAAACACGAAATTAACTAAATGGGTCCCATCGAGTACGATGGAGGTGAGGGGTGCTAACACCTTCCCCTTGCTTAACCGACTCCCGAACCCTAATTTGGTTACGAACGACCGTCTTATCCGATTTCTTTTTATTCGTGGGTTTTATCGATATTTTCCCTTTCCTTCTTGGAATAAATAAAGCTCGGTGGCGACTCTGTTGTACTTCGAGCGCGCGAAAACGCTCGAGTCACATTTTTACCGCTACAGAAAGTGGCGACTCTGCTGGGGATATACAATCCTAAGAGGGTCAACCCTAGTTTAGTTTGTTTTATGTTTGAGTGTTTGCTTTTGTTTGTTTATTCTTATGTTCTTTATGCTTATTCTTATATTCTTTATGTTTACTCTTTTGTTGTTTATGTTTCTTTACTCTTGCTTTATCGCTTTTTATTTATTTCTGTATATACTCAACTGTGGGTATGGGAATGATATTTGAGTGAAGCTCTCAACCCGAGCTTTGAAAAACAAGAGAAAAAACATAAGTTAGGAGGTGGTTGTGTAGTGCTAGTCCCCAAGGTGAACACCTTGAATGGCTAATACGAGAACCCCACTTGGAGGAGACTTAGTTATGAAATTTGTCATAAGATGGTTCGCCCATCGCATGGCAGAAATCTGATTTCGTCGTTAACTCCAAGGACCTTTAGAACCCGTTCCATCTGTAAAGGTTATGTTATATCCAAAAACTATAGAGATAACCTTGTGAGGGGATTCTTGGGTAAAAGAACCTAGAACTGTCTTATTATAAGAAGCTTTCCTCAGTAAGTTCTGTTATCCATTTACATTTATCATTTTAATTCAGTCTATGTATAACATCGTGTTGCATTCCCTATCATATGACATTGCATCATTCCTGCATGTAAAAAAAAAAATCATGCATCTGCATTCATACATTCAGATTGTCAAAAGACTCATTTCATCTGTCTTCACCCTCAAGTGGTCTATATACTGTCAAGTTGATTCCTCAACACATTGAACTGGAGGCATGAATCTGAAGACTATGGAAGAACTTCAACGAAGCCAAGATTTGCTAAGAGTGGAATTTATTCAGTTAAAGAGCCAGTATATCAGACAAGGCAACTCATCCTCGTCACTGATTAGTCACTAGGCCATGTTTTCTTACTGTTAGCAATTCCCTTGTTGGTATTGTGTGCTGCATTGAATGTTGTTTGTTTCAAAATGTTAATTTTAATGAAATGAGCATTGTATATTTGAATCAATCCATTTACATCCATTGTGTTTATCTTTATACTTTATCTTTCAAAAAAAACAAAAATATTTCCCTTGTTCACTTTCTTTATCAAACTTGTGTTTTATGCAAATATTGGAGGGAGGATGATGAAAACGAAATACCCAAGTTGTTGAATTGTGTGCTTTCAAATAAAACTTTGTTGATGATGTATAGGCATTGTTTTAATCCCCAAACACTGGAGAAATAAGGAAGTTAATCCCTAGTCAACCCCTTTGAGCCTTCGAAGTTGGAGTTTCTTTTTTAAACGAAAAAACCCTCAATTTTAACCTGGGGCAGGGTAGTTCTCAGTTTATTTGGTTGTGCATTCAATTTCAAGAAAATCATTAAGTACACCTTTTAATAAGGGTTCCAATCAAAAGTGACCAAGATGGTTATCATTAATCATTATCAAGGCAGTCACTATCTTTCCAATAACAAAAAATTCAATGAAGAGAGCCCGCTAAGTCAAAACCTACAAAGGAGACTTAGGCAAAGCTGGGGCATCCCGCTGACTGTAATCCTCAAAAAGAAATAGTTCAGGCAAAAGTTAGGGATATAAAGCAAAAAAAGAGAAGTCAATAAATTCACTGAACAACTATAAAACGTTGTGACTATCGAAAGGAAGAGGTGACTGCCATCTCAAAGATTCCCTTGGCCTTTAAACCATCATCATTATCATAGGTGCAATTCCAAAGCCTCTTGGAGCCTGAATGCATAATTTGAATTAACTGAGCGTAGGATTGGAGATCATCACGAAGAATGGGGTGGGTACAAATATACTTTGAGCCTATATCCTTTGTTTCAAAAACCGTGAACCAAGCCACGTTACAACCTTCAAAAGACCTAATTGAAGCAAGGTTTATTTTGAAAGCATACTAAAACAAGGTTGCGTTAACCTGACTCCTAAAGATCTTTGCAAATTGTTTGTTTTACCATACCTTTTGCTTTATCCATCACTTTGAACGTCTAGATCATTGTGTTTGGACTTTTGATTCTTTTTCTTTACACCAATAATATCATCCAATAAATGATTTTGATTTCAAAATATGTTTTGAACATCACATTAAAATTTCCATTTTTGAACGAACATTCTATTTGCAAGTAAGCACTCATCTTTCAAGGAAGTTCAAACAGTCAAGAGACTTGATCAGTGATCCTATCAAGGGCACGTTACTTCAAGGTCCTATTCTCCAAGAATTATACTGAGGCAAGTCTCCCCAACATTTATTTCAAGGACTGAAGCAACGATTAGGTAACAATCAGTGAATCAGGGGCAGTCTTCTTCAGCAATCCCCG
Source organism: Vicia villosa (assembly GCF_029867415.1). Lineage (NCBI taxonomy): Eukaryota > Viridiplantae > Streptophyta > Magnoliopsida > Fabales > Fabaceae > Vicia > Vicia villosa. Next base: position 103,921,016 of record NC_081181.1, on the reverse strand, counting down.
AGCAGTTTAGCAGTCCTTCCCAAGAGGATCATCAGTGTGACATAACAGAGTTGGCAATGTTCTTGTGTTGAGGAATCAGAATTCCAATCTACCCTCACAAAAGAGTCTACCTCGGTTATCATAACCAATTGCATTGCATTCATCATTCATATATCATGCATTGAAAGAATCATATATCATGCATAGTCATGCGCATTTTCCCAAGTCTTGTTGTTTCCAAGATCTTACCTTATGGTTTAAATCCAACTTATTTGGCATTTATCAATTTTCTGTCTCGTTCATGTTTTATCTCGAATGTCCCTGACACTTTCTTCTCGAAGTCCAATCCTGTTTTATCTTGATCGTCTTTGATGTTGTCTTCATTCATGTTTTATCTTGAACGTCTCTGATATTTTCTTTTCAAAGTCCAACCATGTTTTACCTCGATTGTCTTTGTTGCTTTAATCATGTTTTATCTTGAATGTCTCTGATATTGTTTTTTTTTTTTTCAAAAAAAAAGGTCCAATCATGTTTTACCTTGATTGCCTTTGTTGCTTCAATCATGTTTTATCTTGCTATTCTTCAATCATGTTTTATCTTGATGTGCTTCAGTCATGTTTTATCTTGATGTTCTTCGGTCATGTTTTATCTTGAATGTCTTCGATCATGTTTTATCTTGATTCCCATCTAATACCCGAGTCAGTCATGTTTTATCTTGGTTGTCTTCGATCATGTTTTATCTTGATGCTCTTCAATCATGTTTTATCTTGATGCTCTTCAGTCATGTTTTATCTTGATGTTCTTCAGTCATGTTTTATCTTGATGTTCTCCAGTCATGTTTTATCTTGATGTTCTTCAGTCATGTTTTATTATGGTTGTCTTCGATCATGTTTTATCTTGATTTCCATATAATACTTGAGTCAGTCATGTTTTATCTTGGTTGTCTTCAGTCATGTTTTATCCTGATGTTCTTCAGTCATGTTTTATCTTGATGTTCTTCAGTCATGTTTTATCTTGATGTTCTTCAATCATGTTTTACCTTGATTGTCCTTCGAGGTTGTCTCATCCATGCTTTATCTTGAATGTCTTTAATATTTCCTTCTCAAAAGCCCGATCATGTTTTTATTTTGATTGATTGTCTTTGATGTTGCCCAATCAATGTTTTACCTTGATTGTCCTTTGATGTTCCTCATTCATGTTTTACCTTGATTGTCATTTAATACAGCCTCGTTCATGATTTATCTTGAACATCTTAGATATTCTCCTCCCGAAGCTCAATCATGCTTTACCCTGATTGCCTTTGTTGTTTATCCTCCTTTCCAGATTCATCTATGTTTTACTCATGAATGTATTTGGTGTGTTTGCTTGTTTCAAGTCTTATTCCCCACAGAATCTCTCATATCATATAAAAAAAGAGTTCATGCATTGCATTCCATTTGCATATGAAGGACAAAAATTGTGTACTTTGTATTTAAGTCTCTTCACAACTTCGATAGAAGAAACTTAAATAGGGGCATCTGTCGCACCCCAATTTTTGACCCACATATTTCATTCATTTGATATTATCGTATTCGTATTCCATTTGCATTATATCATCGCATCGTTGCATATTTTAGAAAAAAAATTGACTTTTTACTAAAGTCAACAAAAAAAATAGCTTTAGACAGTTTAAATTAATCTTAGTTTTAATATTATTTTATTTTTAGTTTAGATTTAATTTAGATTAATTTTTAGTCTTTAATATTTTTTTTATCTTTTAGTTTAAATTTATTTTAGATTAATTTTTATTTCATTTTTATTTATTTATTATTATTATTAACTTCTTTTTTGTTGTTATTATTATTATTATTATTATTATTATTATTATTATTCCATTATTCCTTTTGCAAGTCAAACAAACAAAAAAGACAAAAAATCCTGCTATCTCTGCTATCTCAAAGCTTGCCCAAAGGTTCAAAATCGCTGCTGACCATGCCAAACACCACAGTCCAAAACTCTGCACAAATCCCTGCTATCTCAAAACAAGCAAATATGTCCAAAAACACTCTGCAACCTGATGTTCGAAACATGCCAAGAATTGCACCTAAATGGACAAGCACAAAAGCTAGCAAGAAGGTCCATGAAACTGATTCCAAATTCATTTCAAAAACTCTTCAGATTTCACTTTACAAACCCTAATGCTTGGGTATATAATGAGGCATTCAGCATAGCAAGAAAGGGGGACAGATCCAAAGAAAACTCTAACAAAAAAACTATGCAAGAAACCTGAAACTCTTCCTCCAAATTTCTATACAAACTGCACAGCTTCATTTCTCCATTGCAACTTATCTTCATTGTAAAAAAACTCATCCATTGCTCAGCCTGCATCTTCATACAGCGAAACACAAACCTAAGCCAAACTTCATCAAACTTCCATAAACCTTCAGATTTCATTCATTCACTTCATACACAAAAACCTCCATTCATAATCCTCAGAACCTCGGCTTCACCCACCTTCACCAAGACAACATCATCATCCTCACGCAACATTCATCACGTCATCAAAACCTCATCACAACTCCACTTCACAACTTGCAGAAACGGAACACTGATGTTCACTTAACAACAACCGACAGATTCACGCGAAGGAGATGTTTTAGATCGAAGAAGAGGTAGAGTCAAAAGTCACAACAAAACTGCAGCACCTGAACAAACCTCTTTGTTTTTGAAACCGGCACCAGAGAAACTTCTTCGATAGGTACCGTTTATCGCTATTTCATTTCAACTGATGGTGTTGTTTTTGTATGATATTTAAAGTTTAGTCTGGTACTTTGAACGACTCTTTGTGTGTTGCTCTTGAGGATTCCAGTCAGAGAGGGATGATCCGAGAGAGTGAGGTTCGATTAAGAGAGAAAAACAGTGTGAGAACAGAGGAGCGATTAAGAGAGAAACCAGAGAATTTTTTTAGGGTTTTCTAATGAAACCCGATTTTGAATGGCATGGGTCTGACCCGGTCCGCCAAAAGGTTTTTATTTTATTTTTTTAGATTTATTTGGGCCTTACACCTATAGTCCAGGTTTTTGCACCCCATGTTTATATTTTAGCTTATGTTTTTTTTATGGTTTTGTTTAATTGTTTTAGTTTTATTTTAGTTATTGTTTAACTGTTGCTTTATTATTAATTATTTAAAAATACAAAAAAACATTGCTTTTGATTTTAGACTTACATTTTTATATTAAAAATACCAAAAATATCAGATTAATTTCAATCTAAAAATCAATAAACCTTGGTCCAACGCCAAGTCGTTACAAATAATTTCTCGATCCAACGTCGAGTCTTCATTACAAAAAATTCTTTAAACCATACCGAAAGATCGTGTGACAAGAAGTGTACACCTCTTGAATACCTCAATTCTTTTGGATTAACACCCTTTTTTTAAACTTTTCACTAATTAAATCAAAGTGATTAAGTGACAAGGGGTGCACACCTCTTGAATACCTTGATCTTTTGAATTCAAACACATTAAGCAAATCGAAAGATCGAGTGACAAGGGGTGCACACCTCTTGAATACCTTGATCTTTTGAACTAAAACACTTTAATCAAACCAAGAGATTAAGTGACAAGGGGTGAACACCTCTTGAATACCTTGATCTTTTGAATCAAAACATTTTAATCAAACCAAAAGGTTAAGTGACAAGGAGTGCACACCTCTTGAATACCTTAATCTTTTGAATCAAAACACCTTAATCAAATCAAAGTGATCAAGTGACAAGAAGTGCACACCTCTTGAATACCTTGATCCTTTGAATCAAAACACATTAATAAAATCAAAGTGATCAAGTGACAAGAAGTGCACACCTCTTGAATACCTTGATCTTTTGAATCCAAACACATTAATCAAATCAAAGTGATCCTGTGACAAGAAGTGCACACCTCTTGAATACCTTGATCCTTTGAATCAAAACACATTAATCAAACTGAAGGATCCTGTGACAAGAAGTGCACACCTCTTGAATACCTTGATCTTTTGAATTAAAACAAATTAATTAACTTGGACAACAAGTGATAATGGGGCTCGCTCCTGTTCAATACCTTGGGTAAAGACGCGCTAGGTGAACACCTATGCTCAATCCTTTGCTAAATGTCCCTTTAAAACACAACTTCAATTTCATTCAACCTTTTTGCCTTATGGCTTTTAAAACTCTTTTCATAAATGAGACACTTATCCAATTTTCAATACGAACATACTTCCACATGCGAAGTTCGAACATCTTCCACTCGAATGCGATGATGGCCAAAATCATGTCTTATCTTGATTTAGTCATCCATTCTTGTAGTGATATCATATCCATGTGCGCGTAGTATTTCCATTTGAAAGCGATCGAGTACCTCTCGCTAAAATCAACCAACAAAACTTTTCGTGGTTCTTCGTCCGAACTACGATTGCTCTGACTTTCCCATTGCACTAGGGAATACGTAGGCACAAGATACAAACGTCTTGGCGAGCATAATAATAAAAAAATCTTTTCTTTTTCTTCACAATAATTAAAAAAAAACTTAAAACATTTCTTTTATCTTTTATCAATTAATAAGCTAAAGAACACAAACATTACACTAACACTCAAACACGAAATTAACTAAATGGGTTCCATCGAGTACGATGGAGGTGAGGGGTGCTAACACCTTCCCCTTGCTTAACCGACTCCCGAACCCTAATTTGGTTACGAACGACCGTCTTATCCGATTTCTTTTTATTCGTGGATTTTATCGATATTTTCCCTTTCCTTCTTGGAATAAATAAAGCTCGGTGGCGACTCTGTTGTACTTCGAGCGCGCGAAAACGCTCGAGTCACATTTTTACCGCTACAGGTACCAACTGGTAATCAGGGAAGGTAAAGCAATGATGTTCAGGGTCAAAGAACTGGAACAGGACCCGTATCATGTCTTCTTCAAATTTTGAGGTAACCAAATGGAGTAGGTGACCATGCCTTTCGGTGAATTGAACATTCCTGGGGAATTCTGACACTAAGTCTTTTAGTTCAGATGGTACCGTTGAGATGTTGATTCGGATGTAATCTTTGGTGGCGGGAGCCATTACCTGCAAAAACAAAGGTAAACTCTTTGATCCTTGAAGTGTTTGGTGCAAAAATGATATGCTTATGATGCAAACATGTGGCACACAAAAACAAATCAAACAATAGCCTTAGGTTTAAAGGCTTGCATGGAGCTGATAGGTGATACCCTCCCCACTGAAGTTGAGTTGGTTAAAACCTGTCCTAGAATAGTATTCGGGTTCTATGATCCTTGGAAGTAACATCTCAATACGGCGCTCGAGCGGCCGATCAAAATATTCCTCGAGGATAACTAACTTCGATCAATTTCAAAGCTAACCACTTAATAGGCCACAAGTCAAGTTCAACTAAAAAGGTTCTAAGACAAATTAGTGTTTAATGACATTTCGGAAGCCTAATATACTCCTTGATCGTTTTCAAGGGACATCAGTATAAACCAAAGTATCGCACTAATGATGACTACCAGATCAACCGTATCGGTACATGCCGTACAGTTTCCTTGGTCTATTGTCATATACTTAAGGTATCTCGAGATTCGGGTTAGAATCTTTCACACAAGCAAAATACCCAAACAAACCTCTGAAAAATAGAGCAATCAAGTCAAACAATTGAAAACATCGAACTATTCTCTTAAGGTAACCCCTTTTGAAAACATTTTGTTTTTGAAAGTATCTCCCCAGCAGAGTCGCCAGTTCTGTGGACCTCCGTTTTTTATCTCGGGCCATACCTCTGTTCGGGAGAGATACGTGAACTGACTCTTTTTTATCGCTTAATGCTTTCGCATTTTTGAAAATTCACAGAGTCGCCACCGACCTTTTATTTTATCCAATTAAGGAAAGGTTTATAAAAGAAACAGAAAAAAGACCTTTAAGAAATTCTGGGTAAGGGGGTAGGTTATACAAAGGGAAGGTGTTAGCACCCTTTGTATCCATGGTTATCCATGGGCTCTTAAGTTTGCTTAGCTCACTTGTTTTTCGATCACTTTTCAATTGCTCTGAAATTGCTCATATGTGGTTTCAAATACTTTTGTAAATTGAATTTTGTAATGATCCGTGTGTGGATGTATACAAAATGCTTGTTTATCTTTCGAAAGATGTTTTGAAAAGAACGTTAACTTTGTAATAATCCGTGTTTGGATGTATACAAAGTATTGTCTTTTTTGAAAGTTTTGTTTTGAAAAACAACAGTGTATGAGAATTTTGTTTGTTTTGATTTGAGCAAGCAAACTAGGAGGTCTACCTTGAGTTGTAAGGTCTTTATCCTATTTCCTTTAAAAATCTATCCTTTCACCGGATATAAACGCAAGGTTCGATTTTGTACTCAAAATAGTAGAATTTTGACTTTGATTTTGAAAAGAATGAGAAGGGATTACCTTAAGAGGTGCAAGTTTGATTGTGTTTGAATTCAGATATTTTATCTTTGAAGTTAGTGATCTAACGGTTCAATTTTATCTTTGACATACACGCAGTTTATATTTGCTGGAAATTAAAATGCGGAAATGTAAAGTGCGGAAAGTAAATCTACGCTATTACATCGATTGTGCAGGAAATGTAAACTAGCCTATTTACATGAATTTGACATCCTATACACTTATCTAGGAATTTAAATTGCAAGAAAAATAAAAGGCATGTTTTTGGATTTTTTTATGATTGATTTTAATTATAATTAATGCATGATTAATTAAATTAAAATGAAGAAAAAAGATGAAAATAGATTTAAACCTAGAAATTAAGTTTAAAATATGTACAAAATATTTGTTAATTAATTTTAAAACAAAACTAATTTTTTTTGGATTTTTGAAATTGATTTGAAATTGATTAAGCTAATTAATACATAATTATACAAATAATTATACAAATAATTAAAACTTAAACAGAAAATTATTCAAAATATGCACAAAATTAGTTTATAATATATAAACAATATTTAACATTAAGAACAATTTTTTAATGATTTTTTGATTGGTTAGAATAATTAAGAAGCAAATATATAAATATATACTAATTAATTATGCAAAATATTGAAATTTTGAAAGAAAATAAAATATTTTTATTTCAGAAAATAATATATTATTTTAGAAGTCTAAAAATATTTTTTGTATATTTTTTGGATTTTTAAAACTATTTTTAATTAATTTTGTAAAGAAATTAAAATAAAATAGAAAATAAAAGGATACCTGATTAGGTGTGGTATGCATGAGGGAGTATGATGTTCATGCAAAACTTTATACACTTATTACGACTCTCATGGGACCAAACAAAGAGCTTATTCTTACTCTATGTTGCTTTAAGAGATGATTGGAAGTGATTGTTTTGTATTGATATTGATTGGAAATATGAAAATGAAAATTACATAGTTTGGAGATTTTTGTGAGAATTTTGAGGTTTCTATGCTATGCTTCCTTTTCTATTTCGTTCCCCCCTTGTTTGTGAAGTATGATAAGCTATTTATAAGCCATGGAGTGCTTAAAAACTAAGCTAAGAAGCCTTAATTGTCTTTGTTGAATTTTTGTCTTTCAAGCTTAAAATTTAAGCAACCTTTGCTTAATTCTTCCACACCTCTTGCCATAGACTTTCCTTGCACCTTCCTTGCTGCATAATTAAGTCAATTGTGGAGGCTTTAGCTTAAGATTAAAGCTATGTATTATTCTTCCATTTTTCCTTTTTAATTTAATCTTATATGTGATAAAATTAAACCAAAAATGAATAAAAATGGTGTGGGCTTTGTCTTGGTCGTGGGAGGCCCATAATAACATGGCAAAGATGTTTGAACCATGAAAACTTGGCCCCATTTGGAAAAAATACATTTTTGAGCAATGTTGATTTCATGCATTTTCCCAAAATTTAGCCAACTTCAACAAGGTGTAGATCCCTCAATTTTTGTCATATGAAGGAGATCTTGCACTTTTTGGAAACCTCAAAGAGTCCTCTAACCAATGCCTTTGGTCTCATGTCAAAATTATTTTTGAAGCTCCTTGTGTGTCCTTTTGAAAAAAGTGTCTTTTTGTTGACTTTGAAAATGACCTGTAATGTCTTTGATCATATTTTTCAAATGGTGAATCCAATGACCATGGGATCAATTGCATTTGAAAGATAATTGAATTTCCTTCAAAATAAGCTTTGGTTTGAATTTTTTGGATGAAGGATGAGAGAGTTATGATCAGTCAAAGTTGAGTTGACTTTTCAGGCAAAAACCCTAATTTTGAATCTTAGGGTTTTGTTGATTTTTGATCTTTCCTTGATGAATTATGATCATCCAATGATCAAATGATGAATCCTTTGACAAAATATGGACTTTGACAAAATATTTCATTTTTGACTGTCTGTTGACTTTTTTGGTCAAACGGGTCGTCTGTTGACTGTTTGAGCTGCTGACGGTGCGTCTGAGTGAATTGAAGTTTGAAAATTTGTATGATGGTACTTTGAGATATATGGATGTGTATGAAATCCATTTGATCTCTCAAAAACTTGTTTCTCCTGTAAAAACAAGAAAACCCTAGTCAGGGACTGTTTATGTAGGAGACAGTTAAGCGTACCTGATTTTTGTGCAGTGTTGAGTCTCTGCTAATCGCGTGATATTCAGAAGACTTCTAGAACAAAAATCTTGGAATTTGGAATTGTAAAAGATTGATTTGATTGATGGTACAAAACACTGAGAATTGTACTGCCAGCAGTTTGGCTGTCAACTGACTGTTCAGGTATTGACGTAGCAGTTAGAGTGAAAAATCAACAGTCAAAGTTAATTTTCTTTTTTGTTGTTTTTTGTTTTATGTTTTATGTGAAAAATGAAAGTTTATTTTCATGACTTGTTAGAAAAACACAGACATAATAAATAACTAATATTTACTGTATGCGGGCAAAATTACCGATAATAACCCTGAAAATCATTTAATGCACAGAAATAGGAATATTTGACTGGCAGAAAACACACAAAATATTATCTTAGTAATTAAGCAATATTATGACAAATAGTACAACATTTAATACTGACAGTACAAATATTACATACTATATTGAACAGTACGACGAATAAACGGTACATTTAAGAAATAAGAAATACTGCAAATTTTAAGAATGACGATTAATGACCCATGCTATGAACAATAACATGTAGATGATTGGGAGTGCAACCATTGCAGGTCCACACTCTTTAGGACTATGCAGGCAGAAGAAAGTCATGATCACCGTAGCAATGGTGATGACTGTAAGAGACAGTGTCTCTATCCACTTTGCCATTCTTGTCAGGGAAGAAGAAAGGATGGATTATGAAGTGGAAATTTGAGAGATGAATTAGAATTTGATGTGAGATTTTATGGAAGAAAATGGGAGGTATTTATAGAATGGAAAGAAGGATAGAGACGTTGGGGAATGATGTGATTCCGTACAAAAGGAAAATTTGAGTGGAAATAAGATTTGAAAGAAAGTGGAGATAGTGTTGGGAAAAAGAGAGATTTGATTTTTGAAAAAGAGATTTGAAAAGATTTTTGAAAATAATGGAATATAGTACAAAAATTAGTGGGAAACAAAAGATAATAATAATCTACTTGTTACCAGTACAGTCTGAGTTTCCTGATTCTGCGCCTGCAAAAAGATTTAACTCTGTACCAATTGTGTCAGTACTATTTATCTGTAAATAAATAAATAGCATGTGTGAAGTAATAAACAGTATTTGGCGTTTGCGTAAGAATAAATTCAACTGCAGGCCAAATTACTGTATAAGGAAAATTCTAAAAACTAAGTGTTTTATATGTTAGGATATTTGTTGAAATAATCCATAATTATATGAGACTCTTAATTTTTCAGATTGGAGTTTTCTTGAAAAATAATGCGGGCAAATTTTGGGGTATAACAGTTGCCCCTATTCAATCTTCTTAAACCTGAAGAGATTGTCTGAAATCTGAAGGTAGAAGATGATTGAATATTTAGATGCCCTGAAAATTTGCACTTACCTTGATCAGAAGAGATGTTGGAAGTTGCATTTGAATGTCGTCTGCGATTGGTTGTTGGCAGATTGAAAAATAATGCGGGCAAATTTTGGGGTATAACAGCAGGTCATGGATTTCTAGCAATTAGTTATCCTTCCTATAATTGTAATATGAGTGGAGCTGATCATTGTTAAGTCTCTTCATACATTTAGAAATCAAAATTCTAACAAGGAACATTTCATAATTGTTATGAAATTATGACAGTAGTTATTATGAATGTAATTATACAATGTGTCTTATATACTTTATTTTACAACTTCATTTTTTGTTTTCTGTTTATGACTACACAATGATATATATATATATATATATATATATATATATATATATATATATATATATATATATATATATATATATATATTAAATGACATATTTATGTAATGATACAAATAAACCGTGGCTAGATAAATGGTTTAGAAAGCATAACATATAACAACGGTTTTAAATAGGTGGTCATAACCAAACCGTGGCTATATCTTGAACTAATACTGTGTCGTAAACGTTAAAATGAAACCGTGGCTTTACCATATAGCCACAGTTTTGAAGTCATGGCAAATACAAACCGCGGCCTTAATCAAGCTACCTAAACCGTGGCCTAAAAAAGCCACGGTTGTAAAAAAGGCGTGGTCTATACCAAAAAACCGTGGACTTTACTTTAGGCCACGGCCGAATACTCCACAGTTGGATTTCCGTGGCCAAACCGTGGCCTCAGCGTTACGCCACGGTTATTTTGCATATAGCCTCGGTTTTCTAGTCGTGGCAGGAGACCTTTTTTTCTGTAGTGCATGTTAGTGTTTGACAATAAAACTCACCGAAAATTTAAAGCGTCACCGATTTAATTTTTAAAATTATCTTTTTTTACATATGTCACTAATATATTTATGTTTCATGATTCTTGAAACAAACTCTGCGGTGGGTGGGACCTTCAACATACAAACCAAAAGATGAAGCTATATACCCTGTTAACATGATACACGTTTGAAAACTGGCAATTGTCTTAAAAACTTAGGATACCATATTGTTTTAAAAGCTGAATTTGGACTACCAATTGTCTTAAAAACTTAAGCTATGAAGCAGAACTACCAATTGTATTAAAAACTTAAGCTAGGATACTATATCATAATGATAAAGGATGAAATTAGGATACCATGTTATAATACTATTAATTTTCCAAAAAACTTAAGTTAAAAGAACAAGGATTCATGATAATAACCAAGTTAATCATAGCCACTTGTTTAACTGTGAGGATCGAAAATTGCTAGTCTCCTCACATTGCTAGTTCAAAAATAAAAGTAGCCTTATTTTACTCTTCAAAAATAAAAGTACAGTAACTATTATATATATATATATATATATATATATATATATATTATGTTGATAATTGTGTTGTTTAACTGTATTGATATGCAGAAACGTTTGTAAGTAATTCTGAAAGTGACTTTGAGTCGGACAATGAAAGTGATGAAGACGATAATGTCAATAGTAAGCAAGGAAATATTGTTGAAAACTTGGTTGAGTCAAATGGAGAAGATAGTGACAACGCTTCATTTGAAGATGATGGGTATACATCATATCCTAGGCATATTAGGACTCCAAAATCCACAGACGATGAGGGAAGTTCAAAGTCAAAGTTTTCTGTTTTTAACTCTAATGCTATTTTTGGTGAAGTTAGAATAGAAGAAGGGATGGAATTTATAAAATTGGAGGATTTTAAGAATGTTGTGAAAGATGTGAACATTGCTCTTGGAAGATAAATTAAGTGGAAAAAGAATGATAAAATAAGGGATAGAGCTATCTGCCGTGTTAAGGAATGTTCATGGGTTGCCTTTTGTTCATGGAATAGCAGTAGTTTTACTTATCAGATTAAAACAATCAATCCAGAACATACATGTTGTAAAGTGTTTAGGAACAAGTCAGCTAGTAGAGATTGTGTTGCAAATAAGTTGAAGCAAAGATTGATGATTCAACTTGACCTTAAAAGGAGTCGGGCATATGAGATGATGAAGGAGGAATATTTTGTCCATATCAATAAAAAAAATTATCAAGTGTACTGAAAAATGCAAGATTAGTTGTAGAAGGTTGTGAGAAGGAGCAATATGGACGAACTTGGGATTACTTGGTTGAATTAAGGACAAGTAACCCCAGATCAATTGCAAAGATGGAACTGTTACCCATATTGGAATCTCCTCTGTTATTTAAGAGATTGTATGTTTGTTTGGATGCTTGCAAGAAAGGTTTTAAAGCTGGATGTAGGCCATTGATAGGTCTTGATGGGTGTTTTTGAAGGGATATTACGGGAGACAACTCCTTTCTGCTGTTGCTGAAGATGCAAATAACCAATTCTATGTTATTGCATATGCAGTGGTTGATTCTGAGACAAAAGATAATTTGAAGTGGTTTTTGACATTGCTTGAAAGTGACATAGGAGACCATGTGAGCCATGGCTGGAACTTCATATCTGATCAACAGAAGGTAATTTTATTTTGTTTGTAATTTACATGATTAGATTTTGTGATTTCTTTCAATACTGTTTTGTTCTCTTGTTATAGGAATTATTGCTTGCACTAAAGGAAGCAATGCCACTTGCCTATCATAGGAATTGTGTACTCCATATATGGAAGAACTTCATCAAGCAATATAAGAACAAAGAGTTACGAGGTATTGTGTGGCAATGTGCAAAAAGCACAACTGAACAGGATTCAATGCCCATATGGATAAATTAAAGACACTTATGAAAAATCATGGAGTTATCTCAACAACTTTGATAAAACAGCATGGGTGAAGGCATATTTCAGTAATTGGCCTAAGTTGGATAACATCACAAACATTATGTGTGAAGTTTGGATTGGCAAGATTGTGAAATATAGAGAAAAGCCTATTTTGACAATGATGGAAGAGTTGAGGTGTTACTTGATGAGGAGGATGGCCTCCCATAAAAGAGTCTTAGGCACATGCAAGAGTATATTACCACCTGTTTAACAAAGAAAGATTGAAAAATTAAAGGTAGAGAGCAATAAGTGGACACCTCAAATAACAGGTGATTATCAATATGAGCTTCGAAGACATGGCACAAGCCTTGGGGTGAACTTGGATTTGCAAACATGTACTTGTCAAAGGTGGCAATTAACTGGCATGCCTTGTATTCATGCCATTGCAGCTATATCACATAATTTTGAGAAGCTTGAGAATTATGTACATTAGTGGCTCACAATGGAAGCTTTAAATGCTACTTATGATCACTATATTCTACCGGTCAACAGCCAAGAATATTGGAAAATTACAGAGCATCCTAAGCCAGAACCACAAAAGTTGAAAAGACCTATCTGTAGACCAAAGAAGCATATAAGGAAAGATGCAATTTCAGAAGATATGCCAGGGAGAGGGACACGTAAGGTTAAAAGAAGATATGAAGTTATTTTCTCAAAGTGTGGTGAAGCTGGTCATTATGAAAAAACATGCAAGGGACCTCCAAAACCAGGATATGTGAAAAAGAACAAAAAGGTAGCAAAGAAAACAACAACTATGGATAGTTTGTCACAAACTCAACCTCAATCACAATGTTTGTCACAAGTAATAATTTTGTCACTTCTACTTTTACTTGTACTTTATTTCAATCTAATGTTATGTTAATATTTAATTTTGTAGCTGGAATCACCACAACCACCATTTGTAAGTCCTACTCCTGTTAGGCCATCGCCACCTCCTGTTACGCCATCACCTCCTCTGGTTAGGCTACCAACACCTTCTTTCATTGCACGTCCTTCAACAGTTGGAACTCCATCGATCCGACCTCCAACACCTCAATTTCTCTCTCCACGTTCATCTCAACCTCAAAAAATTGGGCCTAGTAGTCATGGATTCATGCCTACTCCTAGATTTACACAATGGCGACCAACTTGACGTTTCCTTCTATTTATTTAATTTGTCTTTTAGATTTTATGACATCATCACATGTTTTGTTTTTAAGTTATAATTGTTGGTACAATGTTCTTTGCAATTTTATGGTACTTTATTTGTTTTGTTGGTTTTATTTTGATGATACTAGATATTTTGGATTTTAAAGTTCTATTTGTCGATGCAATATTTTGAAATTGGATGATACTATAATATTTTGAATTATGAAGTAATTATATTATTATCACAATTATCTTTTGGATTTCATGGTTTTGTAATGTGCAAGCTAATTATTGTTTGTGATGGTACATCTATAATTATATGATAGTTGATAAGTGTCAATTTGTAGTGCTTTTGTATATATAGTTTTGTGGCACTTATCGTGTTTTAGTGTAAATTCCGTTGAATAATCACCTGTTTAGTGTGTAAATACATTTAGTTTGTTTATACTCGTGTGTTGATTCATTTGTGTACCTTTTGATAATTTTTTATTCATTTTGTAGGTATTGATGCGTATTTGGAGCATGAGCAATAAAGTGTCGAAGACACGACTTCAAACGCGCGATTTTGAGCGACAGAACCAACTCATCAACGAATAAGGATCACAATAAAAGAATAAAAATCATCAATTTGGTTGGTATTATGTCATTGTTAGATAGGAAATTGAATAAGCTTTCCAGCGCTTCAAACCGAGCGCAAATCGGAGTTACGGTTCTCAAGTTATGGTCAAAACAGTGATGTTGCTAATGGTGTCATTCGTCGGCGAATGACAGGCTCGCCCGGCGAATCTGGCAGGATAGAAATACGTTTTAAGGGCCAAAAACACATTTTTTAAATTATGATTTTGGGGTATTTGTTCCCAACTCCATCAACCTTCATTTTTTGGTAGAGGGAGGCTTAGAAACATGAAATGGGGTTGCATCTTGATGATTGGATGTTGAATTTCTCATCGATTGGTGTTGACAAAACAAGAAATGTTTGGTTCCTCTTTTTCTCTTCTCTTTGTATACTCTATTTTTTGGGTATGTTTGTATATTTACTTTGAACATATGTATATGTATTAATCATGGTGTTGTATAATATATGCTTTACAAATCAGTTTTGTGCTTTCCTTGATCTTTTTGCATTTATGTTTGGATTTGTGTTGTTGTAGAGATAGACCTCATAAAGCTTGATTAGGTAAGGAAATCTATTAGTTTCTAGATGCTAGAGATAAATTTAGAGATAATAATCACGTGGGTATCGAAGCTTAATGCTTCTGTGTTGTTTGAGTCGGTTGAGAGATCGTCGACAAGAGTAATACGGTTGTTCTCTCAGCTCAGTGTTGCAGAGATGAGCACTGTTGTGAGCGATATGTGATAATTTTGATGAGTATTGTATGTTGAGTGCGACTTATCGATATGTTTAAGTTTGTTTTGAATAGTGTAAATTCATGCTTGATAGTTTCTCCTCTCCAAAGAATGTATTCTTTCTTGCTCATATGTTTAATTTCAACATTTACTTTTTACCAATTCAATCCAAACTCATAACTTTGGAAACTGTTGAACGACAGTTCAATGTACTAGTCCCTGTGGAGACGATAATTTCCCGGATAAATATTTCTAAAACTTTTGTTGCTTGCCCCTTTACCGCTTCAAGGATTGGTGTTTTATTGACTTGTATCGCAATAGTCTCTTGGTTTCGAGTTTTGTATATATCTCGCATATTGTATTTTCTCACTTGTTTATATCGATACTTGTGTATGTTTACTATACTTGCACATGTTTTCTATAATTGTGAATTTTTTATATTATTGTTTGTTTCCTTTCTCGTTTGCTTGTGTGTGGTTAGGAATAGCCGGGCGGAAGTAACTTGGAGAAACGTTCTTAAATAACAGGCGTCGAGCTTACGACGTAAAACAAGCATGTTTATTCTTTTTAGTTTTTGTTTAGTTTAGGTAGATTAATGCAATTGTCTAAACAAATTTAGATCGGACCAGTTCTTAAATTTCAAATCTTCACTTTTAAATTTGTTTAGACAATTTCATCTGGTCTTTTAGTTTGTTAATATTAATATTTTTGTGTTTTCCTTTGAGCTTGTTTTAAGTAGCTTGAGGAATTTGAGGTGATTTTCCAAGTTTGATTGTTTCAACTTGCGAGTGTATGGTAATGATTTTGTTAAAGTTTTGTACACGTTCAAGGTATGTGTTAATCACTTTCTAGACTTTAGCATATTCTTGATACTTAGGCTTTTTACAACTTCTATGCCATTCATTTTTTCGTATACTTGTTCATTTATGAATCACTTTAGTTCCCACCTTTTCTGTGAGGTAGCTTTCCATTGTTCACATATGCTGGAGACCACAACTCTTGTTCTAACTGGATTTTATTATGCTTAATCTTTTATTTTTGTTGATTATATGAAAGCATGAAAATGATCAAGGCATTTTTGTTTCATTTTGAGCACAACTACCTAGCCAAATAGTAAATTCACCTTGTGAGTGTGTGATCATTAGTATCCCTTTTTAGCCTTTTTGTCAATGTCCATGTTGTTTTTGCTAAATGTTTGTCTATGAGTGTTTGGTTCTCATTTTTTTATGGATGTTAATTCTTTGTTTTATTGAACCTTCAATTATGATTTATAGTTTGAATTTTTGCCTTGCCTTAGAAAGTATGGAGTATTCATATTATGATGATGGTTGTATTCAAGTTGGGGAGAGAAATGTTTTGCTCATTTAGATTGTGGTTGCTATGAGGTTTAGAAAAGAAAAAGAAAAAAATGTGAAA
Source organism: Vicia villosa (assembly GCF_029867415.1). Taxonomy (NCBI): domain Eukaryota; kingdom Viridiplantae; phylum Streptophyta; class Magnoliopsida; order Fabales; family Fabaceae; genus Vicia; species Vicia villosa. The sequence continues at coordinate 103,904,339 of NC_081181.1, read as the reverse complement.
AAGAAGTGAAAAGAAAAAGAAAGAAAAAAGAGAAAAGTTTTGAAAACAAAAAGAGTATGGAATAATGTTGTGTTAATAAGTATGTGACTGGTTTGAGAAATTTGGGATTATGAAGAAGTTTGATTGAAATTTTGTGTTTGAACTTTTGTGAGTTGATCACTCCCTTAGGTTTGGGCAAGTTTTTGTTTTGATTAGCCTTAGGAATTATCCCATGTTTGTTAATCAAGTCACATTACAACCTTGAAAAGTCTTTGTTATTCTTTCCTTTGTGTTTTCAACATGCCCAAGGGTTCAAATTCGCTCCAAATAACGTCAGGAATTCATGTGTATCAATAACTCACGTTAGAACTCAAAGTGATGTGAAACACGAAATTTGAAATATATCAAAAGTGATGAATATGGATTTGCAAAATAGTAAGTTAGTAATAAGAATTTCAAACCAAACAGAGATTCAAATCAAATTTAGAAAAAAGAGGACTTAGGGTTTCAACACAAAATCTAAAGTTTGTAAATTTCTTACTTAATATAAAAGCAAATGTAAGGTGAGAAAATTTTTGTAACAACATTTCATCAACAAAGCACAAATTCAGATTTTTGAACAAAGGGTTTTTTAACAACAATTAAGTTTGCGTTTTAACAGTCACAACCCAAAATGATAAAAAAAGGGACACTCACCATTGAGGAGATGAAGCTCGTGGTGGCTTGAGGAAATTCGGTACGTTGGTGATGACTGCTGGCGCGGTGGTGACAACTCCAAATAGTCCAGTTTTGTCGAAAAGAAGGAGAGTTATAAATCATCTTGCTTTCTACACTTGTTTTCGCGGTGGCCGAAGGGGAGAGGAAGAAGGTGATTCGACGGCAAGATTAGTCGAAACAATAAACCAATCGATTCATGAGAAAGACCATGAGGTAAGGATTAAGAATATGGCTTTTTTCGGTGGGATCATGTATTGATCGGAATAGGAAAATGTGACAAAAATGAGGGTGGCGGCGTTAGGGTTTTCGGATAGAGGAAGAACAAAGAACCGTGTTCTTTGATGTGAAGAAAGGAGAGATTGGGGAACAGATAAAAATATTTTTTTTCATCTCTCAACATGTATGTATACACATACATAAGGGTGGAAATAGACTAGGCTAGGCGTTAGAGGAAGAACAAAGAATCGTGTTCTCTAATATATATATATATATATATATATATATATATATATATATATATATATATATATATATATATTAAGGATATGTTAAATAGGTTGGCCCGTATATGCATATATATTAGGAAAAAAAAGGCTAAATAGACTAACATATATATATATATATATATATATATATATATATATATATATATATATATATATATATATATATATATATATATATATATATATATATTTATATATATATATATATATATATATATATATATATATATATATATATATATATATATATATATAGGTCGGCCTATAAGGCTTCATAGTCTTTTTCAATAGCCTAAGTCTATCCTATTTAATAAAATAAGCTTTTAAAAAAACCTAAGTCCGACCTCTTTATTAAATAGGCATGGCCTTAAGTAGGTTAAGCTATAGGCCCCTATAGGTCGGCCTGACCTATTCCCACGCCTACATATACGCATTAAAGTGTAACTTTAGCTTAACAAAAATTACCATATAATTATAATGAATTTTAATTTCAATTTTTCATATAAAATAATATATTAGGAAGAAAATATTTCCCTCACAAAAATATCACACATTTATGAAAAAATTTGTTACGGAAATATTGATAAAGAATTTATAAAATTTATTTTTATCAATTTTGTGAGGGATTTTACGAGGAAAAAATTACCTCGTTATCTCATAAATTTCTTTGTTAATTATTATTCATTAATGATTTATCATCTATATATCCTACCACAAGTACAACAACAATATGTTCCACCACAACCTTTTTTTTTTTTAATTTCAAATCATGGGCAATATTTGGGCATATATGCTCAAGTTGAAAGGTCAAAAAGAGGCACAATGCACATAAATGGTCAAGAAGCACTCCTAACAAAAGCATGGTGAATTTATTCGATCTGTTTCTAATCATGATTCATGCTTAGAAGTCCCATGCCCTATCCACATGCATTCTCTCGCTTGACCTTTTATGTTCGTTTTACTTTGAAAATTTAAAATTTTAAAAGTTAGTTGTATGGTGCAAGATGAAGGATGACCAATTTATTTGAAAGAAACAAATATTAATATATTACTTATCGTCACTGGCGCAAGAGATACCACGATTATATGTATGCTATGCTTGGAATATCAAATCGAAGGTTTGGAAGTGATCATATGTATAGGTAATATTTTCTATTTTAATTGTAATTTTATGAATTTTGCAAACATCCGAAGCATGTTTTACAATAATTTTTTTTTTTTAGGAAATTTTTTCTCTTCAAACTCTCTTTTCGGTGTTTTGTTACCGGGCACTACAACACAGAAGGGCTTCTAAAGCGCTTTTTTTGGCCTTTAACAGCGCTTTAAAGCGCTCTCATAGCCAGCGCTGACGTAGGTAACGAAAGCGCTTTTAAAAGCGCTCTGGTAGACCCCCCTATAAGAGCGCTTTTTACAGAAAAAGCGCTCTGGTAGACCCCCCTATAAGAGCGCTTTTTCTGGAAAAAGCGCTCTGGTAGACCCCCTATAAGCGTTTTTGCTGGAAAAAGCGCTCTGGTAGCTCCCCCCTACTAGAGCGCTTTTCCAAAAGCGCTTTGGTAGGTTGCGTATTTTTTTTTCTTATTTTTAATCTTTGGCAGCGCTTTTTGTAACAAAGCGCTTTCGTATGTGGACCTTTAAGAGCGCTTTTTAAAAGCGCTGTCGTTGCTAAATGAGATATTTTAAAGTGCAGCCTATAATTTCAGCCTCCCAGATCGACCTGTAATATTTTCGACCTGTAATATATTTTCAACCTGTAATATTTTCGACCTGTAATATATTTTCGACGATATATTTTCAACCATAGGTAGGTCTATATATATACTAATATAATACCATTATAATAATATCCAAAATTATATATATATACATCATTATGTCAATCAAACTAAATCTCTAACATCAACAATATTATACTTCAAATATTAATTGGCAACAATATGAACAAAGTTAGTAACCATATATCCTAGAGTACTATAATATTCTCTTCAAAACGACACAAATCCTACTACATGAATAGCTGATGAATATAAAATTGACACAATTCCTCTTTGATTTCTTCCAACTTAAGTCTCGTGTAAGTAGCAGCACGGAATTCGTCAAAGTACTACAGAATAAAAACATAATATGAATGATTTAGTTAAATGTAATAAATTATAAGAAGTTATCTAATTAAGTTATAAATCCATACCGTGGTTGGAATCTCTAATTGATTCATTTGAAGGATTTCTTTCATAAACCTCAAAACAAAGTATACGCAGTCTGAACTGTTCCGCTGTATCGGACACTACATAGAAAAACAAATAAGATTTTATAGTTGTCTTATTTTATCAAGTAGCATAAATATTATAAGCAAAATTGTGAAAAATAATGTACCTGCACTTTGATCCAAGTAATGTTGTTTGATTTAGTTCGGGATACCTGTGCGTCTCGTTGACTTCGGAACACTTGTATTGATCTAACAAATATATAAAAGCATATGTTTAGATCAATCTCACAAATAATTAAATATACACGAATATTTAGAACGATCCCACTTACAAATCAATGATTTCCTTCATAGCCGGATAATTGGTCCAGTCACCATTTACCGAATTCAGATAATACACCACTTCTCTTATAGGGTTGATAGCAAGCAACAACCAGTGTGCTCTATAAATTAAAACAATAGGTTATATGAAAATTTTGCTATACACAAAAGAAACAGAGATTAGATGAACCAAGAATGAGAAACTAACCATACTGGTCGGATATTATACGCCCAAAGAATCAGACTTTCTGTATTGCCGGATGACATGAATCTATCGACTAAGCGTTGTCTAACTGATTCCGGTTCCGAAGCAATTGTCATTCCGCTGCAATGGGCGGAAGACACGAAACGGAATCTGTTTGACAATGCAGTCCCGCGCAACACTCTGTCATGCAACAACCTTAAATAAAAACATTATAAACATATTAGCGGATGAGTGAATAACCAGATGTATGAGTGCATATTAGTGTATATTACCGGATGAGTGAAAAACATAATAAACATAATGTGTAAATAAATTGTTCGACTAATTAAATAATATATCGGATGAGTGAATATTACCGGATGTACGAGTGCATATTAGCGACGCCTAGTTGTTCTTGCGTAAGAATCTCTTCCAAGTCATCTATTGCAATATGTGACATGAATTCAACACCAAAGATACCTTCCTCCATATTGATTTGACGGAGAGCACCTTCCTTCAAATCGGACATATCAACAAGTGTTCCGAGAGTCGTCCGGTATCGAGCCACAAAAGCACCACCTTTTTTTGCCGCTTGCTTCGGAGGACCCTTAGGTGGTACGCTACGAACTTCCTGTGTCACTTGTTGTGACCCCCGAGCAGATGCCTAAAAATCATATAACGATCGATAAAATATAAAATCATGCAATTTAGATTCAAATTATATATTAACTCCTTAAATGTACCTCTTTTAGTGATGCAACAGACTCCTCCTCCTGTAAAATCCCTTTGCCCTTAATTGCGGGTTTTGTAGGAGCAGTCTAAAATTAAAATGTAAAAAATAATTAACGTAACGGTGCAGAATTGACATTCGAAAACTAAATGATTCATAATGGTTTTGAATATACCTCATCACCAATGATAATGAGCTCCGAGGGCCATGCAACAAATGACCCTATTGCATCTCGCATCAATGTTGTCTCTGAGACCATGTCAGGTACCGGTAGCACCGCATCATGATCTAATACAACATCAACTGATACTTTCAGGTGTCCATCCGGGAGTGGTCTATGGTGAAGTAAATCTCCCACAGTGTTGTGCACTTTTCCCTTGCCAACTAGGCGATAATACGGTGCCGATAAGTATAGTTGGCAAGAAGAAATGCCCTAAACCAATAGTAAATATAAAGTCATTATCGTTAATAAAATAGAACAGTTTGTAAGGAAAAGAAATTTATAATTACCTCAGGAAGTTTTCTTTGACAGTTGAAACTAGCTTTATCACTAGTTTCTTTCACCGATGCAGTATTGCACTTTTCTCTCATATACATATCTTTATCTCTTTGCAATTCAGAGACTTGTGCTTGCAATTCCTGCAATTTTTGCAACACTTCTTGATTGGTAGGATTTATTCTCCTAGGATGCTTGTAAAAAGAGGTTGGAGTCACACCATGACCCTTACCCCTCACCCGACCGGGATACTCAGGAGCATCTAGTGCTCTACTAAGTACGCTCCTATCATCCTGGTCCTCACCGGTGGACACCGATTGCGACAAGGTCTCCTGTAATTCATTTACATTTCAATAATGATTAGCGGAGATAAAAAATCATTTGTATATTATAAAACATTTGATTTAATTAAAGACACAGTATTATACTTACACATTCAGTATAAACTCTCTGAACATCGGGATCGACAGCTTGATTCTTGCCCACACGAGCTTCCTTCCACAACACATGTACAGGAAGTGAAGTTTCCTCACTTTTAGTCTCCTCTAACTATGCATTGACACAAATGATAAAATCGTCAAATAAAACACATTTAGACAATTAATTAAAACGCATTTCTATTTACTTACAATTTTATCCTCTAAGCGTGCATATCCCAAACGCCCTTTTTTGTATGGATACGCGGGTTTGGATGCTCTCGCACTATTCGTGGCACTCCTTTTCCGAAAATCTTCATCTCTTTGATTTACAAACTCAACCCAATCTTTTTCATCAATGAAGATCTCATACTTTTTTGGCCGTCCCGGTGCCTCTTCAAGAAAGTTTCCATCTTTATCCTTAAGATAGGTGTTTGTCAAAAAAGCTTTCCACCCTCTATATCTTTTTCCGGCCAAACTAAGTATGTAGCGTCTACGATCATCTGGTATCTCAAAAGTCCTCTGCAAAAAAACATACGCATAGTGTGTTAGTATAAGTAATTTAAACAATTTATCGTCAAGATAATAACAACAACCATATATGATATATACCTGAAGCTCGTCCCAAATCGCTTTTTTTTCGCATCCAACTCTTCGCTTTTCATATTCCATTTAGCTACGGAGACTAGAATATGCATACGAACAAGTGTACTAATATAGCTTGTCAACTTTGCAGAATTAGGACCAATTGGTTGGTTTTCAGAATTCCATTCCAAATGGTATACTAATCCTTGGTCTCTATGTCGAATGATTCCCTTCATAATGGTGATGCCTCGTGCAACTTCTCTTTCTTTTCTTGGTAGGATTGTGTTCTACGCGTCTCTTAGTAACGCGGACGGTTGGATTGATCCAAATACCCTCATTATGATCATTTCTAGTACAAGATTCATTCTCATTTTGATCGTTTCTTGTACAAGATTCAATGCCAACACCAATATCACCTTGATCTTCAATGTTTTCATCAACTATTTTGTTAGATAAAAGCACTATAGACCATTTCGTACTTGTCGGATCATTGACATAGAACACTTGTTTAGCTTGAGAGGCTAGAATGAAAGGTTCATCTTTGTACCCTACCCTATTGAGATCCACTTGCAAAAACCCTGACTTATCCATTCGTATGCCACTATTATTTTCAACCCACTTGCAACCAAATACAGGAATCTGAAACTTCGCGTAATCAAACACCAAAATGCGCTCGATAACCCCAAAATATGACAAATTTGCAAATTTCGGATTTAAGTCATTCGCACTTGATATGTGCATTGCTTCAGCTACCAAGGTAACACCACTATTTTGCATGGTACTTTTATCATCCTGTTCTTTGGTATAAAATGTGTATCCATTAATTGCGTATGCGCTATAAGAAAGCACAATTACACTTGGACCATAGGCTAAACATCTCAACCTTTCTGTTACTGAAGCAGGATCTGAACGATACTTTGAATAAATATGATCCCTAAACCACGGTATGAAACTTCGATTGTGCTCTCGTACTATCCAGTTCTCATGTCTATTTGGATTTAAATCTCGGAGAACAACCTTGTGCATTTCAACATACGGCTCAACCTCAATCTCATTGTGCAGAACATACAAGTGCGCTTGATCCCGTTCGACCATTGATACTGTCACAACTTTATTTCCAATTAGCCTTTTTCCTTCTTTTTTTTCGACAATATGAGATTTGGGGAGTCCAATTGATTGAACATTTGACAGATATTCAGTACAAAACTCAACCGCTTCTTCAACAACGTATCGTTCAGCAATACAACCCTCCGGTCGACTTCTGTTTTTCACGTACCCTTTTAATATTTTCATATAACGTTCAGCAGGGTACATCCATCTCATATAAGCTGGTCCGCACAATTGTGTCTTTTTCACAAGATGAACGACTAGATGAACCATTATGTCAAAAAACGAGGGAGGAAAATACATTTCAAGATCGCATAAAGTAACAACTATCTCTTTTTGCAATGTTGGTAAGATCGCGGGATCGACCACCTTACTGCAAATTGACCTGAAGAAGAAACACAGCTTAGTTATTGCGCTTCTTACTTTTTCTGGCAGAATAGAACATATACCTATTGGTAAAAAATGTTCCATTATAACATGGCAATCATGCGTCTTCAAACTCTTTAACTTGAGGTCTTTCATGGACACAAGTCTTCTAATATCTGAAGAGTAGCCTTCTGGAACTTTAACTTCACTGAGGAACTTACACAATGTTTTCTTCTCCTTTCTAGATAGAGTGTAAACAGCAGGTGGCAGATATGTTCGTCTTCCTTTCGTCACGGGTCCCAATTCAGTTCTCATTCCCATGTTTACCATGTCCTTCCTTATGTTAAGGCCATCCTTAGACTTTCCTTGTATATTGAGTAACGTACCTATGACGCTGTCAAATACATTTTTTTCAATATGCATAACATCCAGGAAATGTCTTACGTACAACGACTTCCAATATGGAAGTTCAAAAAAACTAATTATTAAGCTAAACAAAAAACAACTAATTATTAAGGAACAGAACGGTATAATGCGTTTCTGTCAAAACGCAAAGGATACACGGAATGATTCAGAAGCAATAAAACGCAACATATTACTTTGGCGAGAGAGAACAATTAATTACCTGTATAGTAGTAAGCAACTTCTAGACCCACACAATGTAAGATTCTTGAATGAGATCAAACTTTCACTCTTCACAAGTAACCCCTATCTAGCAAAGATATTCCTAAAAAATATAAAATAAAAAACTTAATTGAAGAGTATAAAAATTAGGTCATAATCTATAGCTTAAAAAAATCAGCATTGTATCATTATGTCAAATGCATTCAAATTCAAGTAAACTCACAAACTAACACAATTTTCAAACCAAAAATGAAACAAGATGCAAGAAGTCACATTGTACCATGAGAAATTGGGTTCAAAACAAGTTCTAAATCCCTAAACCAACATCCCGGACAGCCATGATATACGTATAAATTGGCTCTCAAAATTCACTTCAAACAAGTTCAAGATGAAAGAAAGTAAACTCAACCATAGCCAAAAGATCTATCGATCAACCAAAATCATGCATATTCAAATATCAAAGCTCAACGATGTCTTTAGAATCAAAATCAAATAATATCAATACAAAATATGACTTAATTCCACTTCAAAACATGAGATCAATTCCAACCACCTTTGAATCAATTAACTTAGAAACCGGGAAGCCACTACACCAACCTATTAACGCATACTTAAGTTCACTTCAAACATGTCTTACACAACGAACTCGGGCAGCCATGAACATGAACCAAAACCAAAACTCAAAGAGAAGCACAATATCATTCAAACCCAATCTAATACAATATATAGATTATCAAACACTTAGCAAAAAGAACCACCAATAGTTATACTCAAACCCGACACATAACTATGCTAATGTGAGTATTAGCATAGAAAACGATTGCATTCATCTTTCAAATGTCAAAAACAGTGCCATTATCCAATGCCCAGTTACAACATAGAAGCAGAAGAGAACACCTAATATAATACACAACCAAATTCTTTACAGTTACACATTCCTAGAGAAAACTACAAAATCACAAGAAAACATATTGGCGATATCGCGAATAACCAATAAATCGTGTACCTTCGTCTTCGTTTTCTGGGCAAGTGTTGTTCTTCGTTCTAGCTTCGTCTTCTCTTCGTATTTGTTTTTCTGGGTGGTTTTGAGGATGAGATACGGTCTTCTCGAATTCGTTCTAGCTTCGTCTTCGTCTTCTCTTAATAGATGGCAGCGTTTCTATGGAGTTTCTATGGAGTTTCTGGGCAAGTGTTGTTTCTTCGTTCTGGGCAGCAATGGCAGTGAAAGAAAATTAGGGATTATGAAACAGCTATTATTTGGATTTTAAAAATTTTAATTGACGAAACAGCTATGAAAGCGCTTTTAGAAAGCGCTCTGGTAGCCCTGCCTTTACCAGCGCTTTTTAGGGTAAAAGCGCTTTCGTACCCCCCCCCCTTTAAGAGCGCTTCTGAAAGCGCTTTCATAAGCCACCTATAAGAGCGCTTTTTGAAAGCGCTTTCGTACCCCCCCTATAAGAGCGCTTTTAGAAAGCGCTTTCGTACCCCCCCTTTAAGAGCGCTGTTTTTGCGTGTTTTTTTATTTTGTTTTTAGCGAAACATATGCCAGCGCTTTCTCCAAAAAGCGCTTTAGTAGGGGTGCTGCTAAAAGACAAATTTGGCATAGTGGGGTTAAAGTACCCCTAATGCTTCTTTAATTTAATTATAAAAAAAAAATCAATATCCTATCTTCACGGCAAATTTGACACTTAATACTTATATATATTAATCGAATTTAAACCAGGAATATTTTTCTTTTGCAATTTTTAAAAAATTATTTATAAATGGAAAAATTCTAAATTAATTTATAATATGTGTCATTAATTAATTTTATCATTACACTAACTATAAATCTTTTTTATATTAACTACTTATTTTATTTATATTTATAATTTATTTAATAATCACTTTTACTATTTTATGTCAAAAAAATGTATTAACTAATATTTATATTTCAATAAAAAGATTATTTTACTATTTAAGATGTTTTTTTATGTTTGAAAATTTATTAATCAAATTATAAATATTATTAATTAACTTTACATGTATCATTAAGCAAAGTCACGATTCATATATATATATATATATATATATATATATATATATATATATATATATATATATATATATATATATATATATATATATATATATATAACTACCTAACTACATACCACCAAACACCCTAAATTATTCTTAGTGAAAAAATTAATTACCCTTACAAAAGCTCTTTATTATAATTTGCTAAATCAAAGTTTTATTCCCGCCAATCACATTTCTCCATTCCTCTAAATGAGACTCTCTTTTCATATACCTTTTCATTGTTTCTTAATGTACCTATTAACCATTAGGTTTTTCTCTCAAACCTTTCAAATCCTAAAAACCTTTTCCATTTCCCACACTTCTTGCCCTCTCTCCTTGTTGTTCTCACCCGCTTTCTCTCTTCATTCTTCAAACCCTAAATCAGTCACCCCCTTTCTCCCCCATCTCTGCTCCCCCCATCTCCGATTCAAACACTAAATGTGCCGATATCGGAATTCCTTTTCCCAACGTTACGAGAAAGATACTTTATGTAGGAAACACGTTGAAGGAAGAGAGTTTTGATGAAAAACCATCTGGAGATGAACTCAAGGCGTGGGATGCCGAGTTTGTTAAGGTTAGGGTTTCTTCGATTCTTCTGGTTCTTGTGATTTTGATTTCATGGCTTTTTTTCTTTCTACTGAGACATTTTTAATTTCCGCTTATTATTGTTGTTGATTTCCGCTCTTTACTGATTGTTACAGGTCCATGTTTTTGATACAGATCCATGTTTTTGCTACAGATAATGTTGTTTTAGAAAATGGTGAGTTTCTTATTTTCTTTGTAGGTTGATGTGTTTGGGATTTTGGGTTATGAATGAATGAATCTGACTTTGTTTTGTAAACTGCAGTTGGTGTTTGTCCAAGATGAGACGATGGCTAAAAAATAGATCTTGTGAGGGCTAAGGTTTTATATTCACGGTGAACGTATGCTTTTTGTATTTCTAATGTTAACAATTTTATATCTCCTCTTTCTTATTTTATGATTGAAATGGAAGGGATTGTATATGTATGGTGCTGGATTTAATGAATTGCTTTGTTTTTGGGTTTAGGGATTGAGTTGTTTGTTTTATGTTTTTTATTATTTGTTTATATTCTAACAAATATGTTCATTATTTAAACTCGTGAGTTGTACTCTTTCTGCATTATATAAACTTATGAGTTGTTCTTGTGTCAAAATTTGCAGTGATGTGAGTGAAATACCTGAAGAAAATTATCCATTTTTAAAGGGCTTTGAACTTCTAATCATGGTGACTCAGCTAACACTTCTATATGCCGAAGAGTAGAACATGACTTGGAAATTCTTGGTGAAGATGCTCATATTACATATAGGTCTGAAAATGTTAGGATTTGAATTTCATTAATGGATTGTGAGGTTGCAGGGCATGTTTGACATAGCAGGTTTTGCATTATGATGCTAGTGATGCTTTATGGTGTTACAGTTGCGAGATGCTATGAAGGGTGTGGATGCCTGCATGAGGGACGCTATGAAGGGTGTGGATGTCTGCATGAGAGACGCTATGAACAAGCTTGGTAGTGATTTAACCAAAATCAATCCTTTGGTATTAATATTTCTTATTACATGTGTACCTTTCTGTTCTCTATGAATGAATTCATTAATGACGGTGACCAAACAGTTTAATTTTTTCAGATTTACTTTTGTACTATGACATAATTATTTGTTATGCACAATACAAAAATGTTTTTGAATCACATATATTGCTTGGATAGAAGTTAACTGCTTGAGAGGTAAACCAATTTTGCCATCTTAATTGAGTATCTGCAAATAGTACACCAATTGTTAGAAGTGGTTTTGAGCAGTAATCGTTGGTAGGTTCATGTTGATCTCGTCATTGATCATTAAGTTCAAGTTGACGTGGCAAGGTCATAAAATGCAGTGCAGGTTAATATAGAACTTGAATTCCAAAGAAACAAGGAGAGATTTTCTTTTCTTAAATGGGGATCGTTGTTCCTCCTGGTTCTGGTATCGTACATCAGGTAATTTTAGAAGTATACATACAAAATGAGTGTGTGGACTTGTGATGTGATTATTTGTTAACCTTAAATTATTACCCTTTAAAACATTAAACATAGTATAAATGAAAAGTGATTTAAAGGGTAATTGGGGATATTTTAACTATTGTTGTTGCAGGTATGTTATCTTTTAATTCTTCTTTTGATAAAATTGGAGTATGTGTGTTTAGGGATTTGCGATTTGTGACAGAAAATTTGATGATTTTGATGTGAAGTACTGAAACCACGTGGGTTCGCAATCCGCCATTGACAACACTGTTCAAGAGAAGTTGTGTTTGCTTGATGGGTTTTTTTTTCAAAAGATTATGTAATTTAATTTTCTAAGGTAAAGATTTTGTCATGCTAATCTTCTTTTTAGTTTATTTATGATTTAATTTATTATTGAATTTTTCTGCTGCAGCTATTTTTTAGTTCTAATCTTACTTTATGCAGGAGGAAGAACACTCTGATTCCTCCGTTCTCCATAGCTCACTGGCAGGAAATGTCATTATACACTTCCTAAGTACTATTTCATTAACTTGAGCAGCACATCTTTCAATTATTTTTTCATTTAATATTTAAGTTTATAAAGAATCATGATGCATCCTATTTCTTCTAGGTTGGTCGTTCCCTTCGATTTTGACCAAGTTCAGACCAAATGAAATAAAGAGAGTGAAATAAGTTTAGCTTGTGTTTTTGCATTCATAGAAATAGACTAGATGAAATTAAGATAGTGAAGATAAGTTTAGCTTGGGTTTGGCTTTGGCTTTTTATATGGGAATGTTTTTGGGACTATTATGGTCTCACTTCTTTTGCAATGTGTTGACTTGTCGTGTGTTGAAATACATGCTCAAATGTTTTGGTATGCAAAACTAACTTGTATTTTTATGCTTTGTTTATGGTTGTTTATATTGGTCTTTAGGTACAGATGTTTTATTCTTCTTTGAATTGCTCTTTAGATTTGAGTTTTGGATAACAGTGCACTATATTAGTCTGAATGTTTGACCTCTGTGTTATTGTGTATTTCATTTGTATGGACTAAATATCTTGATTATGGCCTGATTTTGCATGAATATGGATTGATAAATTATGTATGAATTGAACTCGTGTGCCTTGCTTCCATGAATTTTTATATTTGGATTCTCTTTTCTTGAAGATTGAAATATGTTGGTCTTGAATGATGCATTGTTTGAAGGAACCTAAATTGGAGTATGTTCTGTGCATGTTTGCAAGTCTTGGCCTGGAGATCTTGAAGAATGAAGATGCTAAGTGAGAATACGATTGTGTTGTCTGCTCTAGAAACTGTTAAATTATAATTTCTTGTGTCGAAAAGATTTTATTTTGTTTAGAAGTGTGGAAACAGTTTGTTACACACATATTTTTTTTAGATCTAGATAGATTTAATTTAGATTTAAAATAGATTAGATTTGATTTAGTTGCAAAATAGGTAGCTTTGGGCTTGGGATTAGGGAGCAAGCTAACCTAAATATATAAATAGGGAGTAACCCTCATTATTTTGTAATCAAGTCAATTGAGTTGAATTCATAGAATTTGCAGTTTCAGGTGAATAACAAAGTCTTCCACAGTTTGTGGGCAGAGAGTTACTATGCAAAAACCCTAATCTCTTTTATTTAAATTTTTTTCTCTTTTCATTGTTATCGTGTGGTGATAACAATCTTTTTCATCAAAATTGACAGAAATTCATCATAAGTTTTGGTGGATTTCCAACAGAAACGTGGCGGTTTTTGCGTAGTGGCTGATTCTGTCGAATTTGCTGACTGGTGTTATTTTGTTTTGTATAGGTTTTCGACAGTCTTTTAGCACGGATGCCCGAACATGTCATTATGTGAGTTATCCAATGTACACTTCTTTTATATATATGTGTGTGTGTGTGTGTGTGTGTGTGTGTGTGTGTGTTATTTACTACTGGTCTACTACTGTTGGTATTCCTTAATTATCTTACTCTACTGATGCATTGCTTTGTATTGCTGTTGGGAGTTTTGATCACTTAGCATATGATTCAACAGGAGGTACATACCCAATAATTCTTCACCAGTAAATTGTTTTGTATTGCTGTTGGGATGAGAAAACATTGTACGATTACTTTCTTAACCCCAAAAAGGTACAACATTTTGATTGTTATTTCAGTGTTTCTTTTTTATGACTAATAAATGTCTAGGTCAAGTGGTTATAAATATTCATTTGATGATTCATTTCAATATGTTAGAACAAACAACTTATTGAAACTGTTAGAAGAATAAGCAATATTAGAGAGCTTATAGACAGAAGTTAAAGGGAGTTTATATACATGTCTTAAGCTCTCTTGAACAATTTTAAATGTAATTGTGTCAATAGATAAGTTCAAATTAGGTATAAACCAAACAGGCCTTAGAGGAACTATGTATGTTCATCAAGATAACTCATTTAATATTTTTCTTGCAGAAACTATGTTTAACTTTCAGCTACATGAGGGTAGTAGTATCACCTTAGTTAGCTGACTGAAATGGGTGAAGAAACCAAATTAATGAGCTATATGTTGATTGAAATAGAGGTTTCAAAGTATTTACTAGAATGGAGATAAATCATTACTGATTGAAAAGTCTAAAAGTTCAGTTGGAATATATAAATGCAAGTAACAGTAAGGTATAATGTTAGCTATTTTGATTTGTAAATGAACTAGGAGGAAGCAAGATGATATAGTTTGTATATGAATTATATATAATTCTTAATTAAAGAATATCTTCTTCTTTCAAAAATAAAATAGAATTTAAATTGATATATCATTTTTAGTGACATAAGTGATCATATAGAATTTAAGTTTTTATTAATGATTAATTTTTTTTTTCATAAAGTGACACGGGACACGACCAATTAGATCCAAGAAATAATTTTTTTTTACTAATGATTAAAAGAACTTTCATGAAATGACACGGGACACAACCAGTTATATCCAACTAATAAAAAATTAGTAATTTTATAATAACAATTGTATATCACCAACAACCTAACCTTATCGAATCACCTAAGATATGAATGACAATTGCATTTTCATGTTCATTTTTTTACATAGCTACTATATATGGATTCATTTCATCTATATTATGTTTTGTTAATTTTAAATTAACACTCCTCATTCGAATTTTTAAACTTCATATTTTGTGTTTGTAATTCACTATTCATCTTAAGATTTGACTTACCCGCTTTCTTATATGAATTTTATCACTGAAACTCACTATTTTTACGGGTCACTATCACCATAATACCATTGTTATGTGAATTTTATCACTAAAACTCACTACTTTCACAGGTCGCTATCACCATAATACCTTTTTTATTTAAAGTAATAACATTTCTAAGTATTAACCATGAAATGATAAGGGTATATTTTCTCATTCAAACTATATTCATATTTGTTTATCCCAATTAATATACATAGTTGCCTACAATTTTAACCCTTTGAATAATCCAAACATTATTTTTGCTTTGAACTATTTCATACATCTATTACTCAATATTTAATTTCTCAATAACACTTCCATTCAATATTAGTTTTCCTAATTCTTTATTTTTTGTTCTTTTTAGATTTCTTTAGTACACTTCAATCTAAGATGTAATGTACAATCAAAGTTCTTTTGAAGACACTTTTTGCCTATTGCATTTTTAACTTATTCTTTTTATAAAATAGTTATTATATATAGCTTCATTACATCTATATTATATTTTATGAATCTTAATTTAACATTCCTCATTCGAGTTTTTAAACTTCTTTTTATGCATTTGTAATACATTATTCACATTAAGATATGAATTTTCCGTGCGGACGCACGGGTCTTCTACTAGTGTGTGTGTGTATGTGTATATATATATATATATATATATATATATATATATATATATATATATATATATATATATATATATATATATATATATTGAAAAGACATATGATTCAGTGGATTATAATTTTCTTGATTCAACGATGGAAAAAATGGGATTCAATGAAAAATGGAGAGGTCGGATTTCCAAATGTTTACGAACTGCCTCCGTGTCAGTGTTGGTAAACGGGAGCCCTACTAAAGAATTTATGATGGAGAGAGGTTTGAGACAAGGGGATCCTTTATTCCCTTTTTGAAGGAGTGAAAAACACTTACAAAGGGGGGATTGAATAAGTGTAACTCAAAAACTTGGAAGATAAAAACAATGAACACAATTATTTTTATCCTGGTTCGTTGTTAACCAAACTACTCCATTCCACCCCTGACAAGGTGATTTACCTCAACTGAGGATTTAATCCACTAATCCAATTGATTACAATGGTTTTCCACTTAGATACCCTCTAAGTCTTCTAGAGTCTACAGATCACAACTTGATCACTCTAGGAATCCTTTTACAATCAATGTAAAATAAAGTTTACAAGAGTTTGAATTGCTTCTAATAAAGCTGTAATCACAACTGTGATATTTCTCTTAAGTTCTATTCTTAACACTCACTAAGATATTACAAAGTTTGTGAGGATGAAGATGAAGTTCTTTAGCTTTTGAATTTGACAGCATTTCTGTAAGATTTTGCGCAAGTGTTGTATTCAGCTTCTGATCAGAACTTCTATTTATAGGCGCTTGAGAGGAAATAACCGTTGGGATGCATTTAATACTTTGCGTGAATAGTACAACGCTGCATTTAATGTTTCACACTTTTGTCAACTACCTCGAGCCGTGTTTTTGCTGCTCTTACTGTCTTTGCCTTTTGTAGCTTCTAACGTTCCTTTTGTCAGTCAGAGATTTGACGTTACGACCTTTCAATTTGTACTTTTTTCTGGACTCAGATTTGTATGTAGATAACAATGTTTGAATATCTGAGCCATCAGCATTGGTGCAGAGCATCTTCTGTCTTCTGACTTTCAAGAGCTTTGAGCGTGATACCATCAGAACTTCAGAGCTTGTTATTTTGACTTCAATTCTTCTGATGCTTTCCAGTTCATGTTCTGATTCTGCATGACCATCTTCTGATGTCTTGCCAGAGCATGTTCTGATGAAGCCATCCAGAACTTTCTGAGTTAGTGCTTCTGAACGCTGATTTGTGCATACTCTTTATATATTTCCTGAAATGGAAAACGTAAAGGATTATAGTACCACATTGTCTTATACAAAATTCATACATAATGTTATCATCAAAACTAAGAATATTGATCAGAACATTTCTTGTTCTAACAATCTCCCCCTTTTTGATGATGACAAAAACATATATAATTGATATGAATTTGAATCCAGAATATCAGATGAACAAAGACAATTTCAAAGATATTACATAAGCATATAATCAGAGTGTGTGAATATGTCTCCCCCTGAGATTAACAATCTCCCCCTGAAATTAATACTAGAAAAATTTATAAATAAAAGACTTCCCTGAGTATCTTTCCATGTCAGTTGAGACTTTCATGTTGAACTAGAACTTCAGAACATTCAGAGCTTCTATTGGACAGCTTCAGAGCTTTGAATTTCTCTTTGTGATCACTAGTATCAGAGCTCTTATGTCTTCAGTCTTCTATTTATCTGATCCATCAGAACTTGAGACTTCTTGTATTAGAGCTTCTAGGTTTGATCACAACATTTCTTTCTTCTGGACTTGAAGCTTCAGAGCACTAAGCTTGCTTCAAATCTTTAAGAGCTTTAGAATTGCTTTTCCCCATGTATTTGCTTCTCATATTGAGCTTTGTCCAGAATATCACATTCCTGCAAAAAACTATCAAAGACATAAATCTTGCAAATAATTATTAGGAATGTTGAGACTTAAGCCCAACAACTGATATTATAAATCAATTCAATTATCACATTTCTCCCCCTTTTTTTCATAACATCAAAAAGCATAAAAGATTCAGATGAAAGACACGCAGAGTGAAGAAAGAAAAAGATATTTCATTGATTAATCAGAAGAAGATAATACAAAAGCAGATGCAAGCAAACAGATGCAGAAACAAAGAAAAACTAACTAAGACACAAGACAAACTACGACTGGCTAAACCTAGAGGCTAAGGCGGCCAGAAGGTTCTTAATCTCAGAAGTGTCTTCAGCTTGCTTCTTGGAGGTTTCTTCTTGAGTCTTCATCCAAGTTCTGATATCAGCATTTGTGTCATCTTGCTTGTCCAGACGACTAGCCAAGGTTGCTTGATTCTGTTGGAGTTCCTTCATAGTGTTCAGCAGAACAGAAACAGAAGAACCAGCAGAAGCAGCATAAAAACTATTTTTCAGAACAGGATGATTAGCATCAGCTTCAACCATTTAAACATCTTCCGTATGTACCTCAGCAGGAATATCTTCAGCAGAAGACTCTTTGAACACTAGAATCTCAGGTTCTGGAGGGTACTCAACTTCTGGGTAAACCAAGTTAGGGGCCTTTTCCAGAGGGTTCTCCCTAAACCAGTTGAACAGCAACTGAAAATCTCCAGTCAGAACCTTGTATGGATGTGGCTTCCATACAATAATTGCTAGAGGATTTTCTTCTTCCAATTCATTAACAAACTGCTTCTCTTACAGAGGCTTCTAGTTGGTGATGGGATGGTAGTACTTTCCATCATCATACTCCAAAAAGAATCCAGAAGGACCAGGAGCAGCAGCCAAACAATCTTTCTGAAGATCCAGAAAGTCTTCCTGAATTTCCTTACTAAAAGCTCTCTAGAGCTTCCCAACAGCTACATGATCCAGATTGGAGTCATGAGCAACCTTCAGAACTTCTAAACCTATCCTGACCTTGTTATTTAAAAACTCAAAACTGCATCAACAGAAGGTTTTGGAGATTTTGTTCTAGGAGGTGAGATTGGAGTTTGTGGTTTGACAGAAGAGATTGGTTTTTCTGGGTGAGAGAAAGCATAGGGTTGAGATTCTCTATCAAGAACAAATAATGTTTCTGAAGAGGATGGTTGATAAGAGGATTCAGCTTCATTGTCTGGGTCTAAGACTATGACAACGGGGTCAGAAGATGGTTTGTTTTTACGATTATAAGATTGCATGAGGTGGATGAATGAATCAGAAAGAGAGGATTCTGATGAGGGGAATTGGCAGAACACAGCAGTGTCTACATGATCATAGTTGGAATGCGGAGGAGGTTGAGAAGTGGATATAATGGAATGAGGAGGAATAATGGTGTTTAGAGGTGTGGCTTCAAAAATAGGTTCAGAAACAGGAGGTTCAGAATCAAGAATAGGCGATTTGCCTTTAGACTTGGGTGAAGAAGGAGGGGTAGAAACTTTGGTGGTTGGAGGTGGTTTTGCTGGGGCTTTTTCTGGTGAAATATTTGGTGGAGCTTCTGTTGATACAATATTTGAATTTAAAACAGGAGCAGAACCAGGTTCAAAATTACGATACCTGTAGGTCTTTTCTTCTTCTGAAGCCTAGCAGGACCTTTTCCAACAGTCATTCTTTTCTTCTCATTCTGTTCTACTTTCTTCTTTCTTTTCTCCTCTTCCTTTTTCTCCTCTTCCTTTATAGCTTCCTTCTGTTCTTTCTTCTTTTCTTCTTTCTTCTCTTCTTCGTTCTTTTCCTTCTGCTATTCTTTTCTCATTTCTGGGAGGTCTAGCTTTCTTTTTGTCCTTCTTTCTTTCTCTTGTACTACTTCTGGAACTTGATTAGTAGTAGTGGCAAGTTTTTGCTTGCTTATCCATATAGGATCACAATCAGAACCGTCTGCCTTGTGCATAGCAATGTTTTGGACAATAACTTCTAGAAGTTCATTTCTGAAGAACAGCTCAAAGTCAGCCAGAGCAGGACCTCTTCTGGACCGAACTTCAGTGTTCACTTGGGAAGAAGTACCAATAGATTGAATTAAGCCTATTTACTTCAGAGTACGAATGTTCATAGTGCTTCCAATTATTGTATAAGGATCCTTGATAATGCCACCTTTCTCCAGATCCTCAACAATTTTTTTTGAACCAGAAGATCAGTGATGATTCTTCCAAAAGTAATAATATTTCTCTTGTACTTAGGGTTCTTCATTCTGGTATCATCTCTAGAATCCTTCACATGCTCCCACATGTGGTTGAAGATGATGAACGGAAGATCCACCTTTTCTTGTTTACCAATGCAATACATAATGTATTGTTGGTGAAAATTCTAGTAACACACGCTCGATGTCAAACTGGATGTTATGACATCCACAATTACGCAACACAGACAGTAATAACAGAAAAACATAAAAATAATAAAGAACACACATAATTGTTTACCCAGTTCGGTTCAAACAACCTACTATGGGGGCTACCAAGCCAGGGATGAAGTCCACTATTAGTAGTATCAATTCAAAGCTAAACTCCCCAGTTTACAACTTCTCACTTAATCACATCCAATGACCCTTTTACCTAGGTTCTCCCTAGATATGGAATATCTCCATTCCACTCCCCCTCAATCATAGCAATGATTACACATAAACAATATAACAATTACAGATAGAAGACACTCTTCAAAAACACACCTTGATCTACTTAAAAGCTTCAATCAAGAGACACACACTCGTGCATAAAATCTTAGAGTGACATTACACAAACACAAACTATTCCAACGTAATCATCAAGGACAATTTCTTGGATCACATGAGACAGTTATAGAACAATAGTTCTTCACAATACAAAATCTTCTGTCTTCATTCCAAAATAGGATTGCAGTCCGTTTATATGCAGTCTTGGGCCTTGGGCTTTTTAAGAAACATATTAGGGTTAACCAAGTTAACCTAATTTACACGCCATCTGTCTGTTACACAATGTGCTGTCAGCAGGATCTTCTGGGCGAAATATGCAGTACTCAATAAAAGGTTTCCTAAACTGATAATTGAGATAAATCAAGAAACAGACTTAATTAACAATAACAGCTCTTGCTGTCACACACGGATGTTATGACATCGATCATGACATTCACTTCAAAACCTGTATTAGCTTCACACGTATGCAACCTGCATAATACAATATCAACCAGGTATGTTTACCATTAATGTAGCCAACATGAAAACACCTTCAATCTCCCCCTTTGGCAAATTTTTGGCTAAAACAACCTGTCACACCATACCAGAGAAATACTTGCAGCAGACACAATATAACTAAAACACAATAAAATAAGCTAATACAAAACAGACAGCATACATCACCAGTATGCACACAGTGCTTAGACAAACTAGACAAGCAACCACAAGAGTAGCACAAGCACAAACAGATCAACACAAAAATAAGCAAATTAGTATTGTTGATCACACACAACCACCATTATTGTTGTTCTGGGGTGACATGTATTATTTCTCCCCCTGTTTGGCCACAAATGTTGCCAAAGCCTAAAAAAAAAAACTTCTCCACCTGTTTTTTTTCGTTGTTGACTCTATGGTTCTTCAAGGATGCAGAGTCCTAACTTGCTTCGCAAGTTCTCAACCTGTGTAGCATCAAGAGTTTTTGTGAAGATGTCATTGATCTTGTTAGAAGCATTCTCGTCACTCTTGTTAGGATCATCTTTAATATGCATCATATGTACCATTCGCATACTTGCATCATTCAGGGTTCTTACAGGGTTAGTCACTTCTGTATGTGTGTATGGACAAGGTATTGTTTCAAGTGAAATGAACTGAGATTGTTGAAGCATCTCAACAACGTGAGTTAGTTCTAAACCTGTTTCTGAGAGAAAATTGCACTTTGTTATCACACTAGGGATATTGTGGTGGGATGTCAGCTGAAAGTCCTCCTGGATATCTAGCTTGTTGGTAATATCTTAATCAGTAGTTGAATTTTACACGAGGTTCCATTTGTCCTCCACCTTGTTTTTGATGTAGTAAGGCATAGTAACGACATTCCACTCTATATTCTGGTGAGATACACCAAGGTGTGTCCAGCTTAATTTAAACCAGTTCAACAGATTTGTAGGAATCATACCTGTCATCAGCTTAGCATCTTCAGTTGTGATTACAACAATCCTGCTCTCCTTGATTTCTTGATCTTTCAAGTATGGCTGTGAGTCTAGTGCTTTTTCCATCCAGAATCTTGAGACTTGGTCTATCTCTAGTGACTTCTTTCTTAGGGGATCCTGACTGACGATGGATACCTTCCTTGGGACAGTGTTTGGAGCAGTGATTTCCCTTTGAATGATTCTTTGAATATTTACTGAAGAACATTCATCAATCCCGGATTCTTTGTTTGTCTCAATTTGCACAATTGAGTTTTCAGCAAATTTTAATGTTAAGACGTCTGTGTTGACATTGACATGATCTGCTGGGTGAGTCAACTCACTTCCTTCTACAATATCCTTCATGACTGTTTTGTTCTTGTTTGTAACCGAAAAGCCCCTATCCTTTTTGTAAAGTTTGTTTCGCCTGGATTTCCTTTTTCTAGAGTTTCCTTCTTTCTTTACAGCCTTCTCTTCATGTATGTCATGGCTTGAGTGATTAGCGTTCTCCCAAGGCTTTTGTTGTGATGGCTTCTTTTTAGTCAGTTTTTCCTGTTGAGGGGTGTTTCTATTTGAAGATGCCTGAGTTTCAGGGCAAGAGAACCTCAGGTGACCCAACTTACCACATTGATAGCACCTTTTGGCTGAGATAGGAGTGTGCTGAGCTTCTTGTTTTGCCTTCTTTCACTTCTTCGTGTCTTGCACCTTTCCCTCTAGATCAACAATGTTCATCATGAGTTTTACTCTTTCTTCTTGTAACAGTGCATAAGCATTTTCATTTACGACAATCTCTTGCTTAATTCTCCATTTAGAACACACATCTCAGAGTATCCAGTAGCTAGTTCTTCGTTGGTGAGTTCTTCAATATAGATCTCATCATCAGACTCATCTGTTTCTTCTATCAGGATTCTTCTTCTGGGAACAGGAGCTTCTGATTTGATGGTTCTTTCTTGATCTTTTTCTTCATTTTTATTTTTGGTCATGGGATAAGTAGTCAGTGACTTGGAATTTTTAGGCTCCCATAAGTAACAATTATTTTCAGATCTGACTCCTTTCATGATTTCTTCATTTTCTTTACTGGTAACAATGCACCCTTCTTTAGTGAATTTGACATACATTCCTCCATAACACAGTTGGCTGATGCTTATAAGGTTTGCGGCCAGTCCTTGTACAAGTAGAACATTATGTAGGTTAGGAACACCCTGACCTTCTATCCTGCCAACACCTTTGATTTCTCTTACATCTCCACCGTCAAGAGTCACATAGTTGGATCCTTCAAGTTTGAGGTTTACTAGTGAGTTCTTGCTTCCAGTCATATGATTTGAACAGCCACTGTCAAGGTACCAGTCTTTTTTGGTGGGCATCCTTAGAGAGGTGTGTGCTATTAGAGCAACATTCTTAGCTATCCCTGATTGCTTCCTGTTACAAGTATCGTGTTCAAGTTTGACTTGTTGAGTTTGGTCTGGGTATCCAAATAGTCTGAAACAGAACGACTTTATGTGACCAAATCTACCACAGTGATGATACCTCCATTTTTGGAACTTTTTCTTTGAATGCCTCCTTCTTATGTTTCCTTGATGTTGTGACATTTGGATTGACATCTGGTTAGACACACAAGTCTTGGGTTATGTCCTCCTAAGTCCAGAGATTAGTTCCTCTTTAGCCACAAATCCCACTCCTGATATGTCTCCTGTTCTTTGTCCAGATTCCAGAATTTCCTCTAGAGTATCAGATCCATTGTTCAACATTTTGAATGACTTGGTCATTTGATCAAGTTTGTGGTTCAACATGCTTACTTCACTACTGAGGGAGTCTATGGTTGCAAGATGTTTATTCTTCTCAGTATCTAGCTCTCTTATGATTATCTCTTGCTTCTCCACTTGTTTGGCAGCTAGTTCATCAAATGTTAGCTCATCATCACTGGAATCATCATCAGATTCATAGATTCTTGTTGAAACTGTGACATGTCTGGCAGTTTCTTCTTCTGAATCTGAGTCTTCACCAGACCAAGTAACAGTCAGTCCTTTCTTTTGCTCTTTGTGGTAGGTAGGACATTCAGCTCTAATATGTTCGAATCCTTCACATCCATGACACTGCACCCCTTTCCCTAGATTGGGCTTCTCCTCAGCTTTGAATCTTTTGCTTGAGTCATAGGTCTGACTGATGTCATAGGAAGTGTTCTTGACATTGGGTCTGGACTTCTGATCAACTCTTTCAATAAGTCTGTTGAATTGTTTTCCAAGCATGTCTATGGCGTCTGATAAATTCTCATCACTTCCACCATTGCTTTCTTTTGAATTATCACCTGTGTTGGTGACAAAAGCGATGGTTTTGTTCTTCTTTTCAACAGGCTCACAGATGCTTGACTCAAAGGTTTGTAGGGAACCAATAAGTTCGTCCAGCTTCATGTTGCTTATGTCTTGGGCTTCCTCTATGGCAGTTACCTTCATATCAAATCTCTTAGGCAGTGATCTGAGGATCTTCCTTACCAGTTTTTCTTCAGTCATTTTTTCTCCTAAGGCTGCTGAGTTGTTTGAAATCTCGCAGACATTCATGTGAAATTCATAAATGGTTTCATCCTCTTTCATCTTGAGATTTCCAAACTTGGTGGTAAGTATTTGAAGTCTCGACATCTTTACCTTGGATGTGCCTTCATGTGTTGTTTTGAGAATATCCCAAGCTTCTTTAGCTAGGTCACAGTGTTGCACAAGTCTGAATATGTTCTTGTCAATACCATTGAACAGTGCACTTAGGGCCTTGGAATTGCCCAAAGCTAACTCTTCTTCAGATTTGCTCCATTGAGTTTCAGGAATTAGAACAGTGGTTCCATCTTCCAAAATTTTCTCAGGATGTTTCCATCCGCTTTCAACAGCTCTCCAGGCCTTGCTGTCCACTGACTTAATGACTGCTACCATACGAGGTTTCCAGTAGTCATAGTTAGAGCCATCCACGATAAGTGGTTTGTTTCCAAACACTAACAGTTCCTTCTCCATAGTACCAGAATTTTGTTATCCCTAGATCTCACCCAGATGTAAACAAGCAGGGTGCCTGCTCTGATGCCAATTGCAAATTCTAGTAACACACGCTCAATGTCAAACTAGATGTTATGACATCCACAATTACACAACACAGACAGTAATAACAGAACAACATAAAAACAATAAAGAACACACAGAATTGTTTACCCAGTTCGGTTCAAACAACCTACTCTAGGGGCTACCAAGCCAGGGATGAAGTCCACTATTAGTAGTATTAATTCAAAGGTAAACTCCCCCGTTTATAACTTCTCACTTAATGACTACCCAATGACCCTTCTACCTAGGTTCTCCCTAGATATGGAATATCTCCATTTCACTCCCCCTCAATCACAGCAGTGATTACACATAAATAATATAACAATTATATATAGAAGACACTCTGCAAAAACACATCTTGATCTGCTTAAAAGCTTCAATCAAGAGACACACACTCGTGCTTAAAAGCTTAGAGTGACATTACACAAACACAAACTATTCCAACGCAATCATCAAGAACAATTGCTTGGATCACACGAGACAGTTACAGAACAACAGTTATTCACAATACAAAATCTCCTGCTTGCGTTCCAAAATAGGATTACAGTCCTTTTATATGCAGTTGTCATACCCCAAAATTTGCCCATGTTATTTTTCACACATAAAATCAAAACAAAAGACAAAGCTCCAAAACACACTCTCCTATACAAAAGCTCTGAACTAGGGTTTGATTAATTCGATGGAAAATCATTGAATCAATGGCTCAAAGTGGTTCCATAAGGTCACAAACATCCCAAAGACCAGACGCCAAAATCACAAAGACATAGAGATTTATTTTCTCGAAAAAGACAACATAAATCATATTTCGCATACCATACGGCACAAACATATTCATACATCGCATACATCACCTCATAAACATACGAAGTTTCTCATTTATTTTGAGATACTCATCACATAAACGCATGCATCATGACATAAGAAAACTAACCTCTATTTTTCAGGATATTACTATCTCTATCTGCAAGAGTTAAGTCGACACCTTTGACGGTTCCTTAACAATCTATTCTCAATTATTAAGTCGACACCTTTGACGGTTCCTTAATACATCAAGAGTTAAGTCGACACCTTTGACGGTTCCTTAACAACACATTTCAGATATAAGTCGATACCTTTGACGGTTCCTTATACAATCTACATATCTGAGTCGATACCTTTGACGGTGCCTCAATGATATGCTTCAGAGTTAAGTCGATACCTTTGACGGTTCCTTAACAACCCACATCAAGAGTTAAGTCGACACCTTTGACGGTTCCTTAACAACACATTTCAGATATAAGTCGACACCTTTGACGGTTCCTTATACAATCTGTCTGCATATCTTAGTCGATACCTTTGACGGTGCCTCAACAATATGCTTCAAATTTAAGTCGATACCTTTGACAGTTCCTTAAATAACCCAACACAGATTTGAGTCGATACCTTTGACGGTTCCTCAACATTCAAAAAAGGGAAGACAACAAAAGCAGAAACGTTGCAACAATCCATACTCCAACAACTGCCAGATGGCATCTACAAGCCCATCTCCGACAAAAGTCCCTGCTTCAAATAGGGCAAATTTCTTGGTATTCTTGTGTTCAATCATCTCCAACCTTCAGATACCGACTGGCATACAGACCACTCTACATCTTCAGGTTTAAGATAATTGAACAGGGGCAGCTGTCATACCCCAAAATTTGCCCATGTTATTTTTCACACATAAAATCAAAACAAAAGACAAAGCTCCAAAACACACTCTCCTATACAAAAGCTCTGAACTAGGGTTTGATTAATTTGATGGAAAATCATTGAATCAATGGCTCAAAGTGGTTCCATAAGGTCACAAACATCCCAAAGAATCCCCATGTAAGGTTTCAAGCTAATCAGGGCAAGTTGAGTCCCTCAAACCTTGATTAGGTCAATAGTCGATTCTCAAGGGCAAAATGGTCATTTCAAGTCAACACACAATCAACATTTAAGATATTTGGTCAGCAACATCCTCATAACCCTAAAATCATTATTTGATCAAGGGTTGATCATAATGATGCAAGGAAACCTCAGAAGAGTCAAAAGTCAAAGTTACTATTTTGGGCATGAACTGGAAAAGTCAACCAAACTTTGAAAATTCACCAAATAATCATACTTCATCAGAAAAATTCCCACCAAAGCTCATTTTAAAGGGAATCCACTCCTCTATCCAAGGGTCCAAGAATCAGAGCTCATAGGTCAATGGTTTGAGAGATATGGCTTCATACATTATAGGTCCTTTTCAAAAGTCAACAAAAAGACACTTTTTTCAAAAGGGCATGAAATGAGAATGGAAAATAATTTTGATATGAGACCAAAGACACTGGCTAGAAGACTCTTTAAGGTTTCCAAAAAGTCTACAAGCTTGAAAAAATATTGAGATATGGAGAAATGGCGTGATATACAAGTTCACTTATTTTTTAGATGGGTACAAAGAGGAAAAAGCCTAAAATTCAAAACATTTCCAAATGGGCCTATATTATTTCTACCCAATCTTCATCATAAGCCCATGCGCGCCCTAAGACTAGTTTTCTTTTTATTTTTAGGTTTTTATTATTTATTTTATGGTTTTTATTATTTAAATCATAAATTAAACATATAAAATCATAAAAATAGTTAAAGATTTTAGTTTGCCTCAATTTCAATCAAATATATCACATTAATGATATAAAATTCGTGATCCATAGAGCTTGAGTGAAAAATATTGGATTTGGACTTATTTAGAAGGTTTTAAGATTTTTTTCTAATCAAATTTTTCAAACTTGGCATAACAAGATTCAAGAAGATTTGATTGAGTTTTACAACCCTAAATCCTTCTCTATAAGTACATGATCAAAACCAAAGCACAGGGATTGGGAAAAATTCTGCAAAAGAGAGCCAAACTCGAGCACACAAATTGAAGAAAAATTCAAAACTGAAGTCTTAGTTGCAGGGCGATTCAAATGTTTTTGTTGATTGAAAAACGTTCCCTGGTGTTCATTGGAGCTATTCCAGTCGTCACACGCAAGAAACACATACAGAATCGTGCCAAGTTCTTCACGGTTTGCACACCTCTGAACTTTCTCGATCCCGATTACTCATGCGTCATAACTAGATTTTATTTGAATATTTATGTTTATATCCATGCTCTAATGGTTTCTGGAAGTTTAATTAAGTATTGGTGCATGTTTGGACCGATTACCATAATTAGGGTTTAGAACCTTGAAAGAGGGCTTTAGATTCTAGGTTAAGTTACACAAAATTGCAGGTTGATTTGAACTCTTGGGATCTGGACGATCCTAATGGCATGGTCGCGACAGATTTTTGTGGTGTTTTGGACCCTTTTTGATTTCGCAGGTGTGGAAAGTTCGTACCTTTTATAGCGCACCTGTGGCAAGCGCTGTAAAAGGTATGTTGCAGAATTTTTTTGGAGAAGATGATGAGCTGTCGCGAAACCATTGGCCGGTTCAAACGGATGCTTGGCGCGTTTTCTGCTTGAGAGATGAGTGGATCCCATGTGCACATGTCTACGTAAGCGTGATGCACCCTCAACCATTCAGCCACCTGATCATCTTTCCAGCAGATCCAACGCAAGCCATGTTGGCGGCGCATCGTAAACCTCATGCGTGAGCCACACTGAATCACAAGCTAAGTATTTTGCAAATTTTTTATTTTTAATTATACAGCCTTTTGTTTTTATTTTTATATATTTACACTTTGTTTTTTTTATAAAGGTTATTCTTAATATATAAAAACTATATAAAAATTATATAATATGTTTTACATGTTTATTTTATTATTTAATCTATTTTTTTTATTAATAAATTCATATATACTTGTTTCCTTTTTATATTTATTTAAATGACTTTATTTACTTATTTTAATTTACCTTTAAATCTTTAGAAAATCATGATTGTTTTATTTAAACTCCGAAAAAATTCCAAAAAATATTTTCGTATTCGTTTTAATTTTCTGATTTAATTAATTAGGTCGCGAGACCAATAATTAATTAAATCATTTATTTTCTCTTATTTAATTTCGTACCCTAATCAGGGTTTACGAAGATCATGCCCTACACTGAATGTTTTCTTTTCTGTGCTTTTTTCAGGGTTAGCAACATGATTTCTCCCGATCACGCGTCTTCAGAAAACCCGAAGTTAAGTAATTTTATTTAGTTTAATTTAAATACTATTTGGTTTATTTTTAGAATTAGGGTTTGTTCCGCCTTCATTTTTCTCTGCCTTGTTTCTTTTCAGGGTTAACCTTAAAGGCGCCCTATCAACCATATCAGATCAAATCAGAGCTAAGTACCTTTCATTTATTGTCTCGACCTTCTTATCTTAGGGTTAGAAATGTTCGCCTTTGAACTAGCCATACACTCACCCTATTTTTGTCTGTTTGCATTTTCAGGGTTTGTCAGATGCCAAAGCTACGTGTATTGGTAACCCTAACTCTAATATTTTCTGTTTTAATTTTTAATTATATCCCGCTGGTTTCAATTCCCCTCTCCTCCGCTGGTTACAATTTCCCTTCCCCATTAATATTGTTATATTATTGTGTGGTTAGTAATCTTAGGGAGTGCAAGCCTTAAATCAATGTAGATAATTAATTATAAGATAATTTTCTGAATATAATCACGTGATTGGTGCACACACGCACGCTTTTGGGTAACCTCTCTGTTGCCTTGTTGCCTGTTGCCTTGTGTTTTTTGCAGAATAAGCCAAGTCCCTCGAATACGAGGATACCTCAGCCATGTTGCCTCGATAAAAAGGTCACGACCCTAAATGATGCTGCCTTCGATACACAATATGACCTCGACCCTCGGAAGTTGCCTATGGAAAAAGGCTGAGGTATCTTCTGGTTGCCTAACGAAAAATGGCTTATTCTGATCCTTGCCTTAGACTACCTGCCCTTTTATGGCATGGGACAGTCTTATGGCAAAGGATGCTTCGACGACCCTTCAACCTCCAAACGAAAGGCTTCCTGCCCTCTTATGGCAAGGATAGACCCTTTCATTCTGAAAGGCTAAAAAGAGACCTATCATCTGAGTTTAAGGTAATTGCCCCTAATTGCCTTGCAATGCTCATCTTTAATATTATTTCTCACAATTCCTCGAAAACTGGCTACGCTCATTTACGAGCTAAAGTCCACTTTTTTTTTTCATCTACCTTTTTCTAAAAACAAACGAGCAAGCAAAGCAATTAAGAGCCCATGGAAAACCATGGATGCAAAGGGTGCCTTACACCTTCCCTTTGCATAAATTACCCCCCGAACTCAGATTTTATTTAAAAGGTTTTTTTTGTTTCTTTTTGCCTTTCTGAATTTGTTTGGATAAAATAAAAGTCGGTGGCGACTCTTGCTTAACCGCGACATTTCGATCGATAAAAAGTCAGTTCACCGTATTACAGAACTGGCGACTCTGCTGGGGAGAATTTTCTTATAAAAGAGGGGTTACCTTAAAAGTTAGGATTCACTTAAATGTTTTCTATTGTTTGCTTTGTTTGATTTATTTTTCAGGGCTGTTTTGGTTATTTTGCTGTATGAAAGATCCTAACCCAGATCTGAGAACCTTAGGTAAATGGCATGAGACCAAGGAGACTGCACAGCGTATACTGATGTGGTTGATATGGTGGCCATCGTTAGTGTGACACATTGGTTTGTCCTGGTGTTCCTTGGGATCCGACCTGAGGAAATGCTTGGCTGCCGCGTGGTGTCATTAAGCACTAATTTGCCCTTAGAACCTTAGTTGAACTTGACTTTGGCCTATTAGAAAGTAGCGAGATGGCTGGCTTTGGTTCCGACCGAAGTTGGTTGATGCTCGAAGCTACACTCATATGGACTGGACTTTCAGGACCTTTTCGGTTGGCGATTAGATTGCCGAACTGAGATAAGCGCCTTCGAGAAAGGTCAATGATATGAGCTCCCTAGAACCCGATCTTTATATAGGACAGGTTTGAACCAACTAAACTTCAGGGGGAGGGTACATACCTCTGGACCACGTGCAAGCCTAACCATAAGGCAAAATTGTGTGACTTGTGTGACTTGCGTGACTTGTTGGTGTTTGCTACTAACCTTCGTTTCCTTGCAGGTTTTGTTAAAAGGACTTGTTTGTCCTTACTACCCCACACTATGCCTAATGAACTGCATTCGCATAACATCATGACATCATGACATCATAAGCATAACATGATTTAACTAACCCTTTCAAGGATCTTAGGAATTTAGGGCGCACAATTTTAGGTGCCCTTATCAAAGGTTGATTTCCTAATCAAGGGGCAAGAGGATTTATTTTTCTCTAGCCGCATACCTTCCAATTCAAAGACACAGTACCTAATCAAGGGGCAAGAGGATTTATTTTCCTCTAGCCATGTGCTTTCAAATTCAGAAGTATCCCGAATCAGAGGCGATGACCCACTCGATATGGTGAGCTTGATTCTCAAAGAAAGACGTTCAAAGACAAAAATCAGATTTCTTCAGACAAAGACGCGACCAAATCACTTTCTAATGTTGCTATCTAAATTCCTAAAGATCCTTGAAAAACATTGCACCTGCATTCATAACATCGCATCACAGGTTTCTACCACAGGTTTCTCACCTCCTCGCTGTTTATTTCAGCATCATGAATCTCGAGCAATCAGTCAAAAATCTTTAGGCTCAGAACAACCATTTCCAGAAAATAATCTTTCACTTGGCCAAGGGGCAAGAAGAATTAAAGACACTTCTGTCCGAGAAGGAGAAGGACCAACAAAGGGAGCAAGGTGTGCAAGATAAATGGAAATCCAAACCTAAGCGGTCATTCACTCCGTTACCCATGCCGCTGTCTCAAGCTCTGCAACAACTGCTCAATCAGAACTTGATAACTCTATTACCTCCATATTCATTTCCTACCAACCCCACTCCTGGGTATAAGTACCATGCAAGATGTGTTTATCATTCGAATAGTCCTGGTCATGATACAAAGGATTGTTGGCAATTAAAGCACAAGATTCAAGACTTAATTAATGAAAAGATCATTGCCTTCAACTCATCTGAAGAACCTCGCATGACTAAGGTTGTGTACAATCGGAAAGGTCGCAACGAACACAATCAATCTGTGAGGACATTTCTGATCTCTACACCAGTTCCACAACAAAGATGCAAGTCAGATGCACCTAGGCGTCAATTCACAAAAATCAATATGACGCTGGCTCAGGCATTACGACACTTGTTGAAGTTAGAGTTGATTACTTTGAAGGACCCTCCGAAGAACCCTAGTACTTCTTCTTCTCGTTATAATCCTAATGCAAGATGTGCATATCACTCTAATAGTCCTGGACATGACACTGACAATTGCTGGACATTGAGGAACAAGATTCAAGATATGATCGATGCTGGTGAAATTGAATTCCCTCATCCCAAGACCCCTGCAGTGATCAATGCTCCCATTCCTGGTCACCACAAGATTGATTAATGTTTAGAAGGATGAACTTTTTAGATCATTAGATTTACTCTCATTTGCGATTTCCTTTCCTGTTTGTTTAAACAATTGGAATTATGATAGACATTATCTGTTTTAATAATCATCATCAGTGCATTGCATATGTTTGTCTTGAATAAATTATTTCGTTATCACTCATTTTAAATTATGTTTTTACTTTGCATGTGTTTTGTGATATTCAACTCCCGCTAAAGTTGTAAGCCTTTTAAGGGAGGATGACGAAAACGATACCGCAACCTCATACAGTATGCTTTTGAGCGGACTATGCTGACGATGTACAGGCATTGTTTCAATTCCTAAACAGCGGAGATATAAGGATGTTAATCCCTCGTCAACCCCCTTTGAGCCTAAGAAGTAGAAGTTTCTTTTTTTTTTGTATTAAAACCCTTGATCATAACCTGGGGCAGGGTAGTTCTCAGTTTAATTTGGCTGTGCATTCTATTATAAGAGAATCACTCAGTACACCTTTCAACAAGGATTTCAATCACAAGCATTCATCCGCACACATCAAAGGAGTGTTGGAGATGTCAATGAAAAGACAATGATGGTTCATCAATCATCAAACAAAGGCAGTCAATATCTTTCAAAAAGGAAAAAATGAAAAAACATATACACCAAGAAAAGCCTGCTAAGTCAAAAATCAAAAAGGTGACTTAGGCAAAAAATCAAGGCATCCCGCTGACTGTAATCTAAAAAGAAAAAAACAGTTCAGGCAAAAATTAGGGATATCAAAAGGATGAAAACAGAGAAGTCAATAAGTTCCTGAACAACACAATGTTGTAACTACCAAAAGGAAGAAGTGACTGCCATCTCAAAAGTTATCTTTGCTTGTGAACCATCATCATTATCAAAGGTGCAAATCCAAAAGTCTCTTGGAACTTGAATGCATAAGTCGAATTAACTGAGCTTAGGATCGAAGAACATCACGAAGAGGGGTGGGTATAATTAAATTTTGAGCCATTATCCCTTGCTTCTTAAACCGTGAACCAAGCCACGTTACAACCCTTGAAAGTCCTAACTGAAGCATGGTTAGTTCGAAAGCATACTGTCATAACAAAGGTATCCCGACTCCTCAAGGTTACCAAAAATGCTAAGTTGATGTCACGTTTTTACAAACATCACATTGGTACGAATATCATGTTTTCACAAATACCACGTTTTTACATCTCCTGTTTTAAATATTTTCAAAAAAAACTCGAGACAAACGTATGCATTGCATCTCACGAATACATTATTAAACATATTCTGCTACATAATTTCAAATGTTAGCATCAGAAAGAATTTGCACAGGGTACAACTAATGACTAAAAGTTATCCCGACAGACAAAATCACTTCAGAAGCAATGTCTCTTATGTATACAAGGGGCACGACACGTTTTGCCCAATCAATCTGGGGCAATCAAGTCAAGATTCCAAGAATCTCTCAAAAAAGCCAAACACTCAGGAGCATCATCCTAAGTTTACGATTACTAGGGATATGTCGCCTACAGTATACACTTTATAAAGTCCT
This sequence comes from Vicia villosa, assembly GCF_029867415.1. Taxonomy (NCBI): domain Eukaryota; kingdom Viridiplantae; phylum Streptophyta; class Magnoliopsida; order Fabales; family Fabaceae; genus Vicia; species Vicia villosa. The sequence continues at coordinate 103,870,087 of NC_081181.1, read as the reverse complement.
CGCGAGGTGAATCTCTTCAAGTTCCTACTAGCAGGGGCAAATCTATGAAAGTCCAGTTTGACATCTTGATCAATACTCAGTGGTGTGTCCTAATCAAATCCAGGAATGGTAGTTACTATAATACTGGGGGCAAGTTCACCCATGTCTCCCCATAGAGCCGGGTTCACAAGATCATATCCCCACAGAGTAATCATTAAGGAGATATCTTCAAATGCTCTCGTCCCAACAAAGACATGGCTCCCCAACAAAGTTTACATCTTCAACACCACTGGTTCTCCTCCAACATAGGTTACTAATATCTTTCATCCCCAGTCAGGATCCATCAAAGTACTATTCATCCCCAAGCAGAAGTCATAAATCCCCAGCTAAACATCTTCAAGACAAGACCAGACGCCAAAATCACAAAGACATAGAGATTTATTTTCTCGAAAAAGACAACATAAATCATATTTCGCATACCATACGGCACAAACATATTCATACATCGCATACATCACCTCATAAACATACGAAGTTTCTCATTTATTTTGAGATACTCATCACATAAACGCATGCATCATGACATAAGAAAACTAACCTCTATTTTTCAGGATATTACTATCTCTATCTGCAAGAGTTAAGTCGACACCTTTGACGGTTCCTTAACAATCTATTCTCAATTATTAAGTCGACACCTTTGACGGTTCCTTAATACATCAAGAGTTAAGTCGACACCTTTGACGGTTCCTTAACAACACATTTCAGATATAAGTCGATACCTTTGACGGTTCCTTATACAATCTACATATCTGAGTCGATACCTTTGACGGTGCCTCAATGATATGCTTCAGAGTTAAGTCGATACCTTTGACGGTTCCTTAACAACCCACATCAAGAGTTAAGTTGACACCTTTGACGGTTCCTTAACAACACATTTCAGATATAAGTCGACACCTTTGACGGTTCCTTATACAATCTGTCTGCATATCTGAGTCGATACCTTTGACGGTGCCTCAACAATATGCTTCAAATTTAAGTCGATACCTTTGACAGTTCCTTAAATAACCCAACACAGATTTGAGTCGATACCTTTGACGGTTCCTCAACATTCAAAAAAGGGAAGACAACAAAAGCAGAAACGTTGCAACAATCCATACTCCAACAACTGCCAGATGGCATCTACAAGCCCATCTCCGACAAAAGTCCCTGCTTCAAATAGGGCAAATTTCTTGGTATTCTTGTGTTCAATCATCTCCAACCTTCAGATACCGACTGGCATACAGACCACTCTACATCTTCAGGTTTAAGATAATTGAACAGGGGCAGCTGTCATACCCCAAAATTTGCCCATGTTATTTTTCACACATAAAATCAAAACAAAAGACAAAGCTCCAAAACACACTCTCCTATACAAAAGCTCTGAACTAGGGTTTGATTAATTCGATGGAAAATCATTGAATCAATGGCTCAAAGTGGTTCCATAAGGTCACAAACATCCCAAAGAATCCCCATGTAAGGTTTCAAGCTAATCAGGGCAAGTTGAGTCCCTCAAACCTTGATTAGGTCAATAGTCGATTCTCAAGGGCAAAATGGTCATTTCAAGTCAACACACAATCAACATTTAAGATATTTGGTCAGCAACATCCTCATAACCCTAAAATCATTATTTGATCAAGGGTTGATCATAATGATGCAAGGAAACCTCAGAAGAGTCAAAAGTCAAAGTTACTATTTTGGGCATGAACTAGAAAAGTCAACCAAACTTTGAAAATTCACCAAATAATCATACTTCATCAGAAAAATTCCCACCAAAGCTCATTTTAAAGGGAATCCACTCCTCTATCCAAGGGTCCAAGAATCAGAGCTCATAGGTCAATGGTTTGAGAGATATGGCTTCATACATTATAGGTCCTTTTCAAAAGTCAACAAAAAGACACTTTTTTCAAAAGGGCATGAAATGAGAATGGAAAATAATTTTGATATGAGACCAAAGACACTGGCTAGAAGACTCTTTAAGGTTTCCAAAAAGTCTACAAGCTTGAAAAAATATTGAGATATGGAGAAATGGCGTGATATACAAGTTCACTTATTTTTTAGATGGGTACAAAGAGGAAAAAGCCTAAAATTCAAAACATTTCCAAATGGGCCTATATTATTTCTACCCAATCTTCATCATAAGCCCATGCGCGCCCTAAGACTAGTTTTCTTTTTATTTTTAGGTTTTTATTATTTATTTTATGGTTTTTATTATTTAAATCATAAATTAAACATATAAAATCATAAAAATAGTTAAAGATTTTAGTTTGCCTCAATTTCAATCAAATATATCACATTAATGATATAAAATTCGTGATCCATAGAGCTTGAGTGAAAAATATTGGATTTGGACTTATTTAGAAGGTTTTAAGATTTTTTTCTAATCAAATTTTTCAAACTTGGCATAACAAGATTCAAGAAGATTTGATTGAGTTTTACAACCCTAAATCCTTCTCTATAAGTACATGATCAAAACCAAAGCACAGGGATTGGGAAAAATTCTGCAAAAGAGAGCCAAACTCGAGCACACAAATTGAAGAAAAATTCAAAACTGAATTCTTAGTTGCAGGGCGATTCAAGTGTTTTTGTTGATTGAAAAACGTTCCCTGGTGTTCATTGGAGCTATTCCAGTCGTCACACGCAAGAAACACATACAGAATCGTGCCAAGTTCTTCACGGTTTGCACACCTCTGAACTTTCTCGATCCCGATTACTCATGCGTCATAACTAGATTTTATTTGAATATTTATGTTTATATCCATGCTCTAATGGTTTCTGGAAGTTTAATTAAGTATTGGTGCATGTTTGGACCGATTACCATAATTAGGGTTTAGAACCTTGAAAGAGGGCTTTAGATTCTAGGTTAAGTTACACAAAATTGCAGGTTGATTTGAACTCTTGGGATCTGGACGATCCTAATGGCATGGTCGCGACAGATTTTTGTGGTGTTTTGGACCCTTTTTGATTTCGCAGGTGTGGAAAGTTCGTACCTTTTATAGCGCACCTGTGGCAAGCGCTGTAAAAGGTATGTTGCAGAATTTTTTTGGAGAAGATGATGAGCTGTCGCGAAACCATTGGCCGGTTCAAACGGATGCTTGGCGCGTTTTCTGCTTGAGAGATGAGTGGATCCCATGTGCACATGTCTACGTAAGCGTGATGCACCCTCAACCATTCAGCCACCTGATCATCTTTCCAGCAGATCCAACGCAAGCCATGTTGGAGGCGCACCGTAAACCTCATGCGTGAGCCACACTGAATCACAAGCTAAGTATTTTGCAAATTTTTTATTTTTAATTATACAGCCTTTTGTTTTTATTTTTATATATTTACACTTTGTTTTTTTTATAAAGGTTATTCTTAATATATAAAAACTATATAAAAATTATATAATATGTTTTACATGTTTATTTTATTATTTAATCTATTTTTTTTTTATTAATAAATTCATATATACTTGTTTCCTTTTTATATTTATTTAAATGACTTTATTTACTTATTTTAATTTACCTTTAAATCTTTAGAAAATCATGATTGTTTTATTTAAACTCCGAAAAAATTCCAAAAAAATATTTTCGTATTCGTTTTAATTTTCTGATTTAATTAATTAGGTCGCGAGACCAATAATTAATTAAATCATTTATTTTCTCTTATTTAATTTCGTACCCTAATCAGGGTTTACGAAGATCATGCCCTACACTGAATGTTTTCTTTTCTGTGCTTTTTTCAGGGTTAGCAACATGATTTCTCCCTGTGAATACAAGAGTACACTCAAAGATGTTTTTGATTTATGGCAAACTCAAATGAGCATTCAAACAACAAGGAGGAATTTAATCACTCATGAAAGCACAAGGTGATCCACTACGCATATAAGTCGACTCAACACAAGCTGGACATGAAAAATGCAGAAAATCAGCAGTTAGGTCGACCTACTGTCAACCTAGGTCGACCTAAAATAAAGGAAAATCCATATACCTCTGCTAGGTCGACTCACAGACCATTTAGGTCGACTCAAAATGAAGAAATCTTCATATCAGTCTGCTAGGTCGACCTACATGGCAACTAGGTCGACCTAATCTGTGAAAATGTCCCCAAAATGCATCAGAAGAGGATTCTGGTCGACCTACTCCTTCAACAGGTCGACCTAACTGGGAGCAAAATTCTGCAAGCTCTGTTAGGTCGACCTAAGCACTACAAGTGGTCGACCTAACTGATCAAGAAAGTTCAAAAATCAGTTTTTCTTGTTTCTAACTGTTATGCAATCATATATATTGTGCAAGGGTAATTATTCAAGCAACACCAACGACTGAAAGATACACAAACGCTTCTCATCTTCGTTCTTCATCATCTCCAACACAATTACACATAATCATTCTTGCGTTGTGGGTTAGTGATGAGTTCGATAACGTCCATGGAACGGAATTGAAGATTCCTAGTGGGTGAAGGTTTGTGGGGTTTGTTGGTGAATAAAATCTGCGGGTTTTGTCCTCCACGACGGGTGGTTCTTGGGGGTTTTTATCAAGAGGCGTTCATTGAGGATTCGGCTGAGTGTAACGATTGAGGAACGGGGAGTTCAAGGAATCAAGACACTGCAGAAGGGAATCAAAGTGAAGCTCTTGGATAACCTTGATCTGGCTCAAGATTAAGGGGGAAGAAGATTCAAAGGATCGACATAATTGGTTTATCGTTTATCGCTTTGTTATCTTCTTTGTATATACTACTTTCAACATTAATGAAAGATTACCCAATTTCAATTTGGAATTGGGGGCAGACGTAGTCGTAGCGAGGACGATCGACGAACTGCCTAAACAAATATCGTGTTCTTGTCGCTTTTACTTTCTCTTTTACTTTCTGTTCATAATTGGTTATAAGTGCAAAATTGATCAACGATTCGAGTGTTAAAATTGTGAATTAAAGTTCTGCACAAACATCACAATTCACCACAACTTGAATCACTATCAATTTGAACGTATCACCAAGTGTTTGTGTTTTTGCTTAATCCAATCTTACTGCATTGCAAATCAAAGCTGTCAATCTAGAAGTTAATTGGATTTCAGTTGTTAAACGTATTGGTTAGCTATCATATTACTTCACCATTAATTCCACTTACTCGTTGGTTTTGAAACACATACGACCTTTGCAATAGCGGTCCAGAATAGACGCAAGTCGATTCAGAACCGCTTTCGCTCGAGTCTGTAGAAAAATCTGTAAAAACTTAGTGAGATCTATTCACCCCCCCCCCCTCTAGATCTATAGGCCAGCGTCTAACAAGTGGCATCAAGAGCTCTGGTTTATTCCGTGCTACGTGAAACACTTATTGGAAAGATGGCTTCTGGACCTAAAGGGGCTCATAATAGAGCTCCAGTTTTCAACGGAGAAAACTACGGCTATTGGAAGGATTGTATGTGTGTCCATATCAATGCAATTGATAGGAACATCTGGACAGCTATTGTCAATGGTCCATTTCAGATCACTATGACAAATGCAGCTGGTGCAGTTGTTCCAAAACCAGAAGATACTTGGAATGCTGAAGATGAAAAGAAATATGCATACGATTGGAAAGCGAGAAACATTCTAATCTCAGCTCTAGGAGTTGATGAATACTATCGCGTTTCCCATTGTAGATCAGCTAAAGCTATGTGGGACACATTGCAAGTTGCCCACGAGGGAACGGACGATGTCAAACTAGCTAGGATCAATACGTTAACTCAAGAGTTCGAACTTTTCCACATGGAAGATGGTGAAACCATCGAAAGCATGCAGAAAAGATTCGTTCACCTGAAAAATCGATTAAATTCTCTTGATAGACCTGTTTCCAATGCAGTTGCTACTAACAAAATCTTAAGGTGTTTGAACAGGGAATGGCAGCCCAAAGTTACAGCAATTAAGGAAGCAAATGATCTCAACACTTTAGACATTACCACTCTCTTTGGTAAATTAGAGGAACATGAACAGCATCTTAAATGCCTTGACATGCATGAGAAGAGGACAAAGAAAGAAAAGAACATGGAGAAAGAGGTAGAGAAGAAGTCAATAGCTCTAAAAGCTTCGAGCTCCAAGACCTCAAAACGAGAGCCAAAGGATAGTGACACAAGTGATGACGAAGACTCCGATGATGAGGAAATGGGACTGTTTGTGCGAAGATACAACAAATATCTAAAGAAAAATGGAGCAAAACATTCCGAAAAAGGATTGATCAACTATAGAAAGCAATCAAACATGTTCAAACAAGATGACGACAACAAAGGAAAGATCAAAGGTCTTTGCTTCAATTGTGGGAAAGCCGGTCACTACAAACCGGATTGTCCATACCTTAAGAAAGAAAAGGAGAAGAACCAAAGCAAAGGTCATAACAAATCTAAAAGAGCTTACATAGCATGGGAAAGTGATTCATCTAGTGAAAGCTCATCAAGCGATGAAGAAGAATCAGCAAACCTATGTCTCATGGCTCATCAAAACAAGAAAAAGAAAGCTGTAAGTCATCTTAAACCTGAACTCGTAGATAAGGTATCTCATTCTCAACTAAAACTTGCTTTTGAAGAATTACATAGAGATGCAATTAAAGCTTTCAAACTTTTGGCCTCAAATAAGAAAATATTTTCATATCTTGAATCAAAAGTTGAGAAAACCGAAAGGGATATGGAAGCTTTAAAACAATCTATGCTAGACATTCAAAAGGACAAAGTTGAAATAGATCCTACATCATGGTTTGGTTGTGAGACATGTCACATTTGGCAAAAAGAAGTGAGAGATCTAAAAGCCAAGTTAGACAAGGCTCTACAACCAAAAGTGACTTTTGCGGTTGATCCACATAAGTTCAAAAGATCGTATACTCCTTTATATAGTAAATACACTTTTGTACCAAAAGTATCAACTAGCAAAACTCCATATTCTCATCATATTACCTGTCATTATTGTTGCAAAAAGGGACATACCATTGAAAAATGCAAATTTAGGAGAATTTTAGTTCCTAAAGGAGTATTTCAATGGTTGCCTAAGTGCAACAAATTGTGTACTCACCATCCAGGACCCAATGAAGATTGGGGACCTTCCACTCTAATTTAATCTCGCAGGAAAAGTGTCTTGACATCGCCGAACGGTGGTAGTTCCTTGATAGCTGGTGCTCAAGACACATATAGGAAGACATACAAATTTTGGTATGTCATCTATGAAGACAGTTTGAAGAATCATACTTGGCAAAGGAAATGTAGGTGTCCTAGCCATAGCAAATGTATGAGATACATTACAAATACAGATATTCCGAGAAACACATAGGACGCAGTACTTGATGTGCAAATTGGCAAGTTGCATTGCAAAGAGATTTTAAACCTATTCTTAGCAGAATATTGTTTGGGACTATGTCCCGCATCCGGGAGAACATCGAGTAATTGATACTAGATAAGTTTTTCGCAAGAATCAACCTGTGAAACATTCCATCAAAACAATTCATTATCAAATCTAGGAGTATGGCACACTGACAAGAAGACTCCACACAATGATGACAAAACACCTACATACTGAGAAAGCGGTAACATGTTTATTGTTCACTTCCAAAAATTTTATTGATACTATAATATGCTATCAATTAACATGCTTATAGTGACTTCATGTGCTCTTATCTACTCTTCTCAAATACTTATGTATATGTGTTCATCATTTCATTCATAACATACAATGGTTGTGCATTCAAGCAAATGACAAAACAAAAATACATCATATAGAAACATTTCTAAGGCATTTTCATCATTGAAAGCAACTTAGGTCGACCTACCCTGTATTTGAGTCGACCTACATAAGAAGCTTCTTTAGAAAAACCAAAAAGGTCCAGTTGCGTCGACCTACTCACAAATTAGGTCGACCTAATTTGGTCATTTGTATTGCTACTTCTGTTAGGTCGACCAAGCTTCACGTTAGGTCGACCTACTGCGTAATTTTTTCCATATTTGGGCCTGTTAGGTCGACCCGACCCAACATCATGCATTCAAAACATTCCATTCTTGCATTCCCTCTCATTCTCATCTCTTTTGGTACGGCTAACCCTAATTCCTCAAACTCTAAACTATCAAAAATCATCCCTCTCTCACTCAAAGCATCTCCAATCATGCCTCCAAAATCAAGAAAAGGAAAGGAAATTGCTTCCAGTTCATCATCTCAACCGGTAAGTGCTCTTGTTCATCCTGATTGTAGAGAAAACTTTGAGAAGTGGCAGATGAAAAGGAAAATTGTTAAGCAATATACTTATGATCCAAATCTTGTCGAAAACATGAATATCCCTGATGTCGCTGCGTTAATTGAACATCAAAATATTCACCCCTTATTGCAATGTGATACCCCGTACTGTGAGAATACCGTTAGGGCTTTCTATGCAGGATTTACAAAAGGAGATGGTTGTAACTTCCGTTTCAAAATGGGATCTAGGTCGCATGTTGTTGACAAACGGGTCTGGATTAGTATTTTTGGTCTGACAATCGTTGGTGATGAACTCCGTATGGTAGACGGGGATGTACCGGGAATCTATGATCATGAGGCCTACATGAAGTCAATCCTCAAAGATCCTTCCGTATTTGATAGACCGAATGAAACAATAACAGCTGGTCATTTGAAGCGAGATCCTAGACTCTTGAACTGGGTAATCTCAAGAATCATTCGACCAAGGGGTGGAGGATATTCAAGAATTGAAAGAAATGAAGTGGTGCTCATGTATCTGCTGCAAAACAGAACGCGTTTACACTGGCCTCACTTCCTTGCTGCTAAGTTTCATGAAGTCAAACAGAAAACTACAGCCCTATGTTATGGTTCAATCATTCAAACAATTGTCAATCACTTTGGTATGCGACTTGATCACTTACACTACACTCGCGTACATCAATCCCAGGAATTCTCACAAACCACCTTGACTCTTATGGGATATCATTGGAATCCTGTGAGGAAGACATATTATCTCATTCAAAAAGGAACAGGGAAGGTTATCTACAACTATGATGATCCTACGGAGTTTGGAAACAATGTAGGAAATGAGGAAGAGGGAAACGATCAAGAAATAGCAAATGAGGAGGATCAAACCATGGAAGACATAGCTCATGACACAGATCCAAATTGGCAATATGTTCCGTCTCAACAGGAAGAAGTTCCTTGGGGATACACTGCTCCACCTCCTCCTGATCAATCTAACATAATATCTATGCTTGAAGCTATGCAACTTCAACAACAGCAGAACTTTGAAACTCAACAGCTTCAATTCCAAACGATGCAGCAGCTTCAACAAGATAGATATGAGGAACAACAACGGCAATACCAATCTCTGTATAGCTTGGTTCAGGAACAAAGGAACGATTTTGAGACGTTTGCATCCAACTCCATATTGAGGCAGAATCAGTTTGAGGAAACGGAATTGCATCGTCATGCTAACATCAGCCAGAGCTTCAACACTCTTAACATGTCTGTGCTGGATTTGTTGGAACAGGTTGAAGAAGATCGACCTCACACATTTCAAAGAGGAAGAGGAAGAAGGGGCAGGCGTTAGGACATATCGTTTATCATATCATCATTTCATTGCATTTCATGCTATTAAGTTTCTTTTGTTTTGTTTCGTTGTTAAAAACATTATATGATGTAGCACTCTATGTTCTCCTTTATAATTCTCTTGAACTACTATGTATGTTGTTAGCTTGCTTTAAAACATGATTAGCTCTTATGATTTCACCATTTACATGTTATCTATCTCTATGACTACCGATATTCTTTATTTTTCTTGTTTCTCTTCTACTCTGCTCTCTTTGTTTCTCTTTTTGATGTTGTCAAAGGGGGAGATAGATACAATAGATGCTGAGTGTACGGGGGAGCCTTGGTGAGAGATAGATGCCGGATGTACGGGGGAGCCTTTTGAGTCCTTGTCACTTACTACCAAAGCTCTTGAGTATTGGTTTGCCATCATCAAAAAGGGGGAGTTTGTGAATACAAGAGTACACTCAAAGATGTTTTTGATTTATGGCAAACTCAAATGAGCATTCAAACAACAAGGAGGAATTTAATCACTCATGAAAGCACAAGGTGATCCACTACGCATATAAGTCGACTCAACACAAGCTGGACATGAAAAATGCAGAAAATCAGCAGTTAGGTCGACCTACTGTCAACCTAGGTCGACCTAAAATGAAGGAAAATCCATATACCTCTGCTAGGTCGACTCACAGACCATTTAGGTCGACTCAAAATGAAGAAATCTTCATATCAGTCTGCTAGGTCGACCTACATGGCAACTAGGTCGACCTAATCTGTGAAAATGTCCCCAAAATGCATCAGAAGAGGATTCTGGTCGACCTACTCCTTCAACAGGTCGACCTAACTGGGAGCAAAATTCTGCAAGCTCTGTTAGGTCGACCTAAGCACTACAAGTGGTCGACCTAACTGATCAAGAAAGTTCAAAAATCAGTTTTTCTTGTTTCTAACTGTTATGCAATCATATATATTGTGCAAGGGTAATTATTCAAGCAACACCAACGACTGAAAGATACACAAACGCTTCTCATCTTCGTTCTTCATCATCTCCAACACAATTACACATAATCATTCTTGCGTTGTGGGTTAGTGATGAGTTCGATAACGTCCATGGAACGGAATTGAAGATTCCTAGTGGGTGAAGGTTTGTGGGGTTTGTTGGTGAATAAAATCTGCGGGTTTTGTCCTCCACGACGGGTGGTTCTTGGGGGTTTTTATCAAGAGGCGTTCATTGAGGATTCGGCTGAGTGTAACGATTGAGGAACGGGGAGTTCAAGGAATCAAGACACTGCAGAAGGGAATCAAAGTGAAGCTCTTGGATAACCTTGATCTGGCTCAAGATTAAGGGGGAAGAAGATTCAAAGGATCGACATAATTGGTTTATCGTTTATCGCTTTGTTATCTTCTTTGTATATACTACTTTCAACATTAATGAAAGATTACCCAGTTTCAATTTGGAATTGGGGGCAGACGTAGTCGTAGCGAGGACGATCGACGAACTGCCTAAACAAATATCGTGTTCTTGTCGCTTTTACTTTCTCTTTTACTTTCTGTTCATAATTGGTTATAAGTGCAAAATTGATCAACGATTCGAGTGTTAAAATTGTGAATTAAAGTTCTGCACAAACATCACAATTCACCACAACTTGAATCACTATCAATTTGAACGTATCACCAAGTGTTTGTGTTTTTGCTTAATCCAATCTTACTGCATTGCAAATCAAAGCTGTCAATCTAGAAGTTAATTGGATTTCAGTTGTTAAACGTATTGGTTAGCTATCATATTACTTCACCATTAATTCCACTTACTCGTTGGTTTTGAAACACATACGACCTTTGCAATAGCGGTCCAGAATAGACGCAAGTCGATTCAGAACCGCTTTCGCTCGAGTCTGTAGAAAAATCTGTAAAAACTTAGTGAGATCTATTCACCCCCCCCCCCTCTAGATCTATAGGCCAGCGTCTAACACTCCCGATCACGCGTCTTCAGAAAACCCGAAGTTAAGTAATTTTATTTAGTTTAATTTAAATACTATTTGGTTTATTTTTAGAATTAGGGTTTGTTCCGCCTTCATTTTTCTCTGCCTTGTTTCTTTTCAGGGTTAACCTTAAAGGCGCCCTATCAACCATATCAGATCAAATCAGAGCTAAGTACCTTTCATTTATTGTCTCGACCTTCTTATCTTAGGGTTAGAAATGTTCGCCTTTGAACTAGCCATACACTCACCCTATTTTTGTCTGTTTGCATTTTCAGGGTTTGTCAGATGCCAAAGCTACGTGTATTGGTAACCCTAACTCTAATATTTTCTGTTTTAATTTTTAATTATATCCCGCTGGTTTCAATTCCCCTCTCCTCCGCTGGTTACAATTTCCCTTCCCCATTAATATTGTTATATTATTGTGTGGTTAGTAATCTTAGGGAGTGCAAGCCTTAAATCAATGTAGATAATTAATTATAAGATAATTTTCTGAATATAATCACGTGATTGGTGCACACACGCACGCTTTTGGGTAACCTCTCTGTTGCCTTGTTGCCTGTTGCCTTGTTGCCTGTTGCCTTGTGTTTTTTGCAGAATAAGCCAAGTCCCTCGAATACGAGGATACCTCAGCCATGTTGCCTCGATAAAAAGGTCACGACCCTAAATGATGCTGCCTTCGATACACAATATGACCTCGACCCTCGGAAGTTGCCTATGGAAAAAGGCTGAGGTATCTTCTGGTTGCCTAACGAAAAATGGCTTATTCTGATCCTTGCCTTAGACTACCTGCCCTTCTATGGCATGGGACAGTCTTATGGCAAAGGATGCTTCGACGACCCTTCAACCTCCAAACGAAAGGCTTCCTGCCCTCTTATGGCAAGGATAGACCCTTTCATTCTGAAAGGCTAAAAAGAGACCTATCATCTGAGTTTAAGGTAATTGCCCCTAATTGCCTTGCAATGCTCATCTTTAATATTATTTCTCACAATTCCTCGAAAACTGGCTACGCTCATTTACGAGCTAAAGTCCACTTTTTTTTTTCATCTACCTTTTTCTAAAAACAAACGAGCAAGCAAAGCAATTAAGAGCCCATGGAAAACCATGGATGAAAAAGGTGCCTTACACCTTCCCTTTGCATAAATTACCCCCCGAACTCAGATTTTATTTAAAAGGTTTTTTTTCTGTTTCTTTTTACCTTTCTGAATTTGTTTGGATAAAATAAAAGTCGGTGGCGACTCTTGCTTAACCGCGACATTTCGATCGATAAAAAGTCAGTTCACCGTATTACAGCAGTCTTGGGCCTTGGGCTTTTTAAAAAACATATTAGGGTTAACCAAGTTAACCTAATTCACACGCCATCTGTCTGTTACATAATGTGCTGTTAGCAGGATCTTCTGGACGAAATATGCAGCACTCAATACAAGGTTTCCTAAACTGATAATTGAGATAAATCAGGAAACACATTTAATAAACAATAACAGCTCCTGTTGTCACACACGGATGTCATGACATCGATCATGACATTCACTTCAAAACCTGTATTAGCTTCACACATATGCAACCTGCATAATACAATATCAACCAGGTATGTTTTACCATTAATGCAGCCAACATGAAAACACCTTCAGTTGGTTCTTGCTAACATTGTTTGAAGAAACGGTTTCCTTTCGGTGGTAGATGCAACTCAGAAGAATTTTAGCCAAGATTCTGTAAGAAGACTTCATTTCCTTAATTTCTGTAGATTCTTTTCCGTCCTTGTAGATTTTTTCATACACAGCCTCCCACTCTGTTCTTCCTGGAACAGCTTCAGAAACACCTTCAATGGTTTCCAACCCAAACAACTTCCTTAGAATGTTTTCTGTAATGGAGATACGTTTACCATGAACAATAGAGAGAATGGCCTTTGGCATGACTGTTGCATGAACCTAGAATTCTTTCACCAAATCTGGATAGACTGGTCCACACAAACCATAGAAGAACGCTTGCCATCCTTGAAAGGTCATGGCCTCCTTCAGATGAATATCATGTGCTTCCAGGTTATCAAAATCAACCATCATTTTGCAGATAACCTCTAATTCATTCAAAGGAATTGAACATGTCTTCTGGGCAACAAGTTGTTGTTGCTGTTGATCTTGATTTTGTTGTTGAGAAGATGAACCAACTTGTATCTTAGAGGGAGAAGCCATTGAAGCACTACTGAGATTTCTTGGTTTCTTTTTAGGGTTTTTGAATAGAGAGAAGAAGAGGCAGAAATGCCTAAACAAGATGATGATGAATGCGTGAAAAGAGGGAAAATGAATATGAGATGTGTTTAAATAGCCACAGACGCGAAATAAAATGCAATCAAATTCTGAGAATGAACAGTTACAAAATGCAGAGAATCAAATTCGCATTTAATGTTGAATGACGTTAGTGGAGGAAACGTGAGATTTGAAAAGATTTACACAGTTACCTATGGCGGAGTCTCATCAATTGCACGCATGCGTGTCCCTTCAGAATGAATATATGTTCATCATCTGGAATAGCTGGTGACAGCTGTTTTGCTTTAACAGAAATTCTGAATCAACTTAGACATATGAAACGTTAGCAATAACAGAATCAGAATATCTAAATGAACAACATATCCAGAACATATGATAAGAAAATAAATACACATTTCAAATCTAATCCATATATCAGATATTCTCATCCTTTCATTCTAGGCATAAATCCATACTGATAGTCTTCATAATGAACTTAAACCTATCTTCAGCAAGGGGTTTTGTGAAGATATCAGCCCACTGATGTTCTGTATCCATAAAGTTTAAAGAAAGAACACCCATCTGAACATAGTCCCTAATGAAGTGATGTTTAATCTCAATATGTTTAGCTTTAGAATGTAAAATTGGATTCTGAGATAAGCAAATAGCAGAAGTATTATCACAGAATATAGGAATGTTACTCTCATATATCTGATAATCTTCTAGCTGACTCTTCATCCAGAGCGTCTGTGTACTACATCCAGCAACAGCAACATATTCTGCTTCTGTAGTAGAGAGGGCAATTGTGGCTTGCTTCTTGCTATACCAGGAGATCAGATGACTTCCCAGAAACTTACAACTTCCACAAGTACTTTTCCTTTCAACTCTTTGTCCAGCGTAATCAACATCACAATATCCTACTAAGTTGTATTCTTCAGATCTTCTGTAGACTAAACCAACATTAGTAGTACTTTTCAAATACCTCAGAATTCTCTTAACAGCAGTTAAGTGAGATTCTCTAGGATCTGATTGGAATCTAGCACACAGGCATACACTGAATAAAATATCAGGTCTAGAAGCAGTAAGATATAGAAGAGATCCAATCATACCTCTGTAGAGTTTCTGATCTACCTTCTTACTTACCTCATCCTTACCTAATACACATGTTGGATGCATAGGAGTCTTTGCTTCTTTGCTTTCTGAAAGATTAAACTTCTTCAGAAGTTCTTTCACATACTTGGTTTGATGAACATAAGTTCCTTCAGAAGTTTGATTAATCTGGATCCCAAGGAAATACTTGAGTTGTCCCATCATGCTCATTTCAAACTCTGCCTGCATAGACTTAGAAAACTCCTTTCCAAGTGTGGCATTAGATGTTCCAAATATAATATCATCAACATATATTTGACAAATTAAAATATCCTTTTTAAAGGTTTTACAGAAGAGAGTTGTGTCGACTTTTCCTCTAGTGAAACCATTATCCAGAAGGAAAGAACTTAATCTTTCATACCAAGCTCTGGGAGCTTGCTTCAGGCCATATAATGATTTCCTTAACTTAAAAACATGTTCTGGAGACTTAGAGTCTTCAAAACCATGAGGTTGATGGACATATACTTCTTCATCTATATAACCATTTAAAAAGGCACTCTCAACATCCATCTGATACAGAGTGATGTTATTCTGAGTGGCAAATGAAATTAATAAGCGAATAGATTATAACCTGGCCACTGGTGCAAAGGTTTTTGTATAGTCAATACCTTTTTGCTGACTATAGCCCTGAGCAACCAGTATGGCTTTAATTCTTACAAATTCTCCTTTCTCACTCAGCTTGTTTCTGAAGACCCACTTTGTTCCAATGATGTTAAATCCTTTTGGTCTTGGAACCAGATCCCAAACATCATTCCTTGTAAACTGATTTAACTCTTCTTGCATGGCAATTATCCAGTCAGCATCTTCCAGAGCTTGATCAACAGAAGTTGGCTCAATCAAAGACACTAGACCAAATTGACATTCTGCATTGTTCTTAAGGAATGCTCTTGTTCTGATGGGATCATCTTTCTTTCCAATGATAACATCTTCTGGATGAGCAGAGTTGAGTCTAGAAGATCTTCTGAGTGCTGGCTCTTCAGATATTCTGAGATTCTCTAAAGAAGCTGCAACTTAATTTTCTGAAACCTTGCTTCTGGGTTCTTCTTGATCTGAGTTAGAGATGTCTATATCTGCAAAATCCTCAAACTGCTTTGGCTTTTCAAGACCAAGCTTATCATCGAATCTGATATTGATTGATTCCTCAACTACCAGAGTTTCAGTATTGTATACTCTGTAGCCTTTTGAGCGTTCAGAATATCCAAGTAGAAAACACTTCTGAGCTTTAGAATCAAACTTATGCAGATGATCTTTAGTATTCAGAATATAGCATACACATCCAAATGGATGGAAATATGAAATGTTGGGCTTTCTGTTCTTCCACAATTCATAAGGAGTCTTATTAAGAATAGGTCTTATGGAGATTCTATTATGAATATAACATGCAGTGTTAATTGCTTCTGCCCAGAAATGCTTAGCCATATTGGTTTCATTGATCATGGTTCTGGCTATTTCTTGTAGAGTCCTATTCTTTCGTTCTACAACTCCATTTTGCTGTGGAGTTCTAGGACAAGAGAAATCATGGGCAATACCATTTTCTTTGAAATAAATTTCAAAGAATCTGTTCTCAAATTCACCACCACGATCACTTCTGACCTTTATGATTTTGCATTCCTTCTCAGATTGAATCTGAGTGCAGAAGTCAAAGAACACTGTATGAGACTCATCCTTGTATTTCAAGAACTTTACCCATGTCCATCTGCTATAGTCGTCTACGATGACTAATCCATATTTCTTCCCTCTGATTGATGCTGTTTTGACTGGGCCAAAAAGATCAATATGCAGAAGTTCTAGCGGCCTAGAGGAAGAGACAACATTTTTAGACTTGAATGCGGGTTTTGAAAACTTCCCTTTCTGACATGCTTCGCAAAGAGCATCTGATTTATATTTTAGATTAGGGAGTCCTCTGACCATATTAAGTTTGTTAATCTGAGAAATATTTCTCAAACTAGCATGACCCAATCTTCTGTGCCAGACCCACTGCTCTTCACTAACAGACATAAGGCAAGTAACCTTTTGATTCTTAAGATCTGAAAGATCAATCTTATAAATGTTGTTCTTTCTCTTGCCTGTAAATAGGATTGAGCCATCCTTCTGACTAATAGCTTTACAAGACTTTTGATTAAAGATTATGTCATAACCATTGTCACTTAATTGACTTATGGATAATAAGTTATGAGCTAATCCATCTACTAAAAGAACATTAGTTATAGTGGGAGAGTTACCAATGCATATGGTTCCAGAACCAATGATTTTGCCCTTCTGGTTCTCTCCAAACTTTACTTCTCCAGCAGATTTAAGTTCCAGGTCTTGGAACATAAACCTTCTTCTCGTCATGTGTCGTGAGCACCCAGAGTCCAGGTACCGTGACATGTTTGCCTTTGTCTTTTGAGCCTTGAAGTAGATCTACAAGAGGAATTATCTTTTCCTTAGGTACCCACATTCTTTTGGGTCCTTTTGGGTTAGTCCTTCTCAAGTTCTGATTGAACTGAGATTTAGCATGAGGTTTAACATAAGATTTTCTAGATTGTGTAGCAACCTGTTTCTTGGTGTGAGTTATGTGAAAACTCTTAGCATGTGATGTGTGCCTAATATCATGAGAATGACCATACTTGAACTGATCATACAAAGGTTTGTATGTGATAATCATCTCATCAACAGGTTCAAGTTTATATGGGGTTTCACCCTCAAAGCCTATGCCAATTCTCTTGTTTCCACTTACACCATATATCATAGAGGCTAGCTGACTTCTGCCTATACCTCTAGATAGAAACTTTCTGAAACTCAAGTCATATTCCTTCAGAATATTGTTCACACTTGGAATAGACTTTTCTGAACTTGAAGATGATTCAACATCTTTAGATAGTTTTAAAACTTTTTCCTTAAGTTCAGAATTTTCTATTTCAAGTCTCTTAGTTTCAGATGCAAAGAGCTTTTCCAGCTTTTTGTATTTGATACTAAGTTGAGCCTTGATTTCCAGAAGTTCAGTTAATCTGGAAACTAACTCATCTCTAGAAAATTCAGAAAATACCTCTTCAGAATCTGAGTCTGATGTAGATTCTGACTCTTCATCTATAGTAGCCATCAGTGCTATGTTGGCCTGCTCATCTTCAGAGTCTGACTCTTGATCAGAAGAATCTGAGTCATCCCAAGTAGCCATAAGGCCTTTCTTCTTTTCAAATCTTTTCTTGGGCTTTTCCCTCTGAAGCTTTGGACATTCATTCTTGTAGTGTTCAGGCTCTTTACATTCATAGCACGTCACCTTCTTCTTGTCAGATCTTCTGTGTCCAGAAGATTCTCCTTTTTCAGGCCTCTTGAAGTTCTTGAACTTTCTCTGCTTACTTTTCTAGAGTTGATTTACTCTTCTGGATATTAGAGACAGTTCATCTTCTTCTTCCTCTGATTATGACTCATCAGAATCTTATTCTTCTGCCTGAAAAGCGTTAGTGCATTTTTTACTATTTGATTTTAATGCAATAGAGATACCTTTCTTCTGAGGTTCATTTGCATCCAGCTCAATTTCATGACTCCTCAGGGCACTGATCAGCTCTAAAAGAGACACTTCATTCAGATTCTTGGCAATCTTGAATGCAGTCACCATGGGTCCCCATCTTCTGGGTAAGCTTCTGATGATCTTCAAATGATTAGCTTTGGTGTAGCCTTTATCTAGCACTCTCAATCCAGCAGTCAGAGTGTGGATCCTTGAAAACATTGCTTCAATGTTCTTATCTTCCTCCATCTTTAATGCTTCATACTTCTGGATTAGAACTAAGGCATTTGTCTCCTTAACTTGAGCATTTCCCTCATGAGTCATCTTTAGAGATTCAAAGATGTCATGAGCTGTTTCTCTGTTTGTTATCTTCTCATACTCAGCATGAGAGATAGCATTTAGCAATATGGTCCTTGACTTGTGATGATTCTTGAATTCTTTCTTTTGGTCATCACTCATAGCTTGCCTTGAGATCTTTACTCCACGAGCATTTACAGGATGTATGTAACCATCCAACACTATATCCCATAAGTCACCATCTTGACAAAGAAAGTAACTTTCAAGTCTATCCTTCCAATACTCAAAATTTTTACCATCAAAGACTGGTGGTCTATTGTAACCACTGAAGCTACTGCTTCCGTTGTTACCATTGTTGTTTTGTTCAGGAGTAGGAGTAGATGAAGTTGTTTCAACCATTTTGATTTTGTATTTTTCTCCCTGAATCTTTTGTCTAACACGGTTAAGTGCTTGCACCAAGAACCGGCGCTCTGATGCCAATTGAAGGAGTGAAAAACACTTAGAAATGGGGGATTGAATAAGTGTAACTCAAAAACTTGGAAGATAAAAACAATGAACACAATTATTTTTATCCTGGTTCGTTGTTAACCAAACTACTCTAGTCCACCCCTGACAAGGTGATTTACCTCAACTGAGGATTTAATCCACTAATCCAACTGATTACAATGGTTTTCCACTTAGATACCCTCTAAGTCTTCTAGAGTCTACAGATCACAACTTGATCACTCTAGGAATCCTTTTACAATCAATGTAAAATAAAGTTTACAAGAGTTTGAATTGCTTATAATAAAGTTGTAATCACAACTGTGATATTTCTCTTAAGTTTTATTCTTAACACTCACTAAGATATTACAAAGTTTGTGAGGTTGAAGATGAAGTTCTTTAGCTTTTGAATTTGACAGCGTTTCTGTAAGATTTTGCGCAAGTGTTGTATTCAGCTTCTGATCGGAACTTCTATTTATAGGCGCTTGAGAGGAAATGACCGTTGGGAGGCATTTAATGCTTTGCGTGAATAGTACAACGCTACATTTAATGTTTCACACTTTTGTCAACTACCTCGAGCCTTGCTTTGCTGCTTTTACTGACTTTGCCTTTTGTAGCTTCTAACGTTCCTTTTGTCAGTCAGAGATTTGACGTTACAGCCTTTCATCTTATACTTTCTTCTGGACTCAAATTTGTAGATAACAACGTTTGAATATCAGAGCCATTAGCTTTGGTGCAGAGCATCTTCCGTCTTTTGATTTTGAAGAGCTTTGAGCGTGATACCATCAGAACTTCAGAGCTTGTTCTTCTGACTTCCATTCTTCTGATGCTTTCCAGTTCATGTTCTGATTCTGGATGACCATCTTCTGATGTCTTGCTAGAGCATGTTCTGATGAAGCCATCCAGAACTTTCTGAGTCAGTGCTTCTGAACGTTGATTTGTGCATACTCTTTATATATTTCCTGAAATAGAAAACGTAAAGGATTAGAGTACCACATTGTCTTATACAAAATTCATACATAATGTTATCATCAAAACTAAGAATATTGATCAGAACATTTATTGTTCTAACACTTTTCTCTTTCTGTTGGTGGCAGAAGGCTTTATAATAAAGTTGTAATCACAACTGTGATATTTATTGCTTATAATAAAGTTGTAATCACAACTGTGATATTTCTCTTAAGTTTTATTCTTAACACTCACTAAGATATTACAAAGTTTGTGAGGTTGAAGATGAAGTTCTTTAGCTTTTGAATTTGACAGCGTTTCTGTAAGATTTTGCGCAAGTGTTGTATTCAGCTTCTGATCGGAACTTCTATTTATAGGCGCTTGAGAGGAAATGACCGTTGGGATGCATTTAATGCTTTGCGTGAATAGTACAACGCTACATTTAATGTTTCACACTTTTGTCAACTACCTCGAGCCTTGCTTTGCTGCTTTTACTGACTTTGCCTTTTGTAGCTTCTAACGTTCCTTTTGTCAGTCAGAGATTTGACGTTACAGCCTTTCATCTTGTACTTTCTTCTGGACTCAAATTTGTAGATAACAACGTTTGAATATCAGAGCCATTAGCTTTGGTGCAGAGCATCTTCTGTCTTTTGACTTTGAAGAGCTTTGAGCGTGATACCATCAGAACTTCAGAGCTTGTTCTTCTGACTTCCATTCTTCTGATGCTTTCCAGTTCATGTTCTGATTCTGCATGACCATCTTCTGATGTCTTGCTAGAGCATGTTCTGATGAAGCCATCCAGAACTTTCTGAGTCAGTGCTTCTGAACGTTGATTTGTGCATACTCTTTATATATTTCCTGAAATAGAAAACGTAAAGGATTAGAGTACCACATTGTCTTATACAAAATTCATACATAATATTATCATCAAAACTAAGAATATTGATCAGAACATTTATTGTTCTAACACTTTTCTCTTTCTGTTGGTGGCAGAAGGCTTTAATACAATGATGGTGAAACGCATCCAAATGAAGCTTTTTGATGAGTATGAGGTTGGTAAAGGGGATGCGAAAGTGTCGCATATCCAATATGCCGATGATACTATAATTATGGGGAAAAGGAGTTGGAAGAACATTTGGGCGATCAAGACAACCCTTTAACTTTTCGAGTTCATATCAGGACTTAAAGTAAACTTTCACAAGAGTTCGTTGATCGGAGTTAACATCAATCTTTCTTGGTTGGAAGAGGCCGCTGAGGTTCTAAATTGCAAGGTTGGGGCTACCCCATTCAAATACCTAGGACGTCCGGTATGAGATAACCACGGGAGGGTGGGAGCGTGGAAGTCTGTGGTTGATACGGTGAGACGTAGGTTGGCCTCTTGAAATAATAATTATCTATCAATTGGTGGTCGTATCTTTCTTTTGAAGTCCGTCTTGTATTCTTTACCAGTCTACTACCTTTCTTTCTTCAAGACTCCGTCAGGTATCATTTCTAATATTGAATGTCTTTTTAAAAATTTTCTTTGGGGTGGGGGAATCAAAAGGAGGAAAGTAAGTTGGGTTAAGTGGGATAATATTTGTCGTGATAAAGAAGAGGGAGGGTTGGGGATAAAAAAATCTAATGCTGTTCAATTTAGCCTTATTAGGAAAGTGGAAATGGAGATTTCTCATCGAAAAAAGGGTCGTTGTGGGTAAAAAGTTTAGAGAGTAAGTATGAGGAAAGGGGTCAGAAGGTGAGTAGGACCGATAGATTTAAATCGTTGTGGTGGAGGGATATTCAATCTATTGATAGAGGGGAGGGAGGCTTCAAAGCTCATTGGTTCGATGATAATGTTACAAGAGAAATTGGGGATGGAACGCATACTTTGTTTTGGGATGACCCCTAGGCCGAAGGGAGAAGTTTGAAAAAAGCATATCTGAGTTTATATAGTGTAGCTCTAGATAAGGAAATATCTGTCAGTGATTCAATTAGGAAGGGGGGAGAGAAAGTGGTATGGATTGATAGATGGGTGACTAATTTGGACGAAGATAACCTAAGATTAAAGGAGGAAATCAGAGTTAAGATTCAAAGATTAACTCTAAGGGAAAATGTGTCAGATAAGTAGATTTGGGCTAAGAGTGTTTATACGGTTAAGGAAGCTTAAGGAAGCTTACGCGGCGATATTGGATGGCTCTCTCAATTGTGACAACGGAGAGAGGAAGTTGGCGGCTGTGTGAAGCAAAATTGTACCATTAAAAGTGTCAAAATACCGACGAGGGATAACTTAGTTAAAAGAGGCATTCTGGATGAATCTCAAAAATATTGACCATTCGGATGCGGAAAAGAGGAAAGTGCGGCCCACATCTTTTTTGAATGTCTGTTAGCCTCGGCGATGTGGAATGATATTCTGAGATGGTTAAATATTTCTGATGTTTTCCACAATTCTGCTGTACAAAACTTTTTCCATTTTGCAGGTTTGTGTAATGGTGGAAGGAGTCTTAGGGAGAAATTCCACATCTTATGGTATGCGTGCATTTGGAATATTTAGAGGAGGCGTAATGTGAATTTGGAATATTTGGAGGAGGCGTAATGGTAAAAATTTTAGAAACAATGGAATTCGTGAAGATGCTATCGTCGATGATATTCATTTGTAATCTTGGAGGTGCTTACAGAGTAAGGTTAAAGGGTTTTAGTACTCCCTTTATCAGTGGATCTCCCTTGAAAATTGCGGAACAGTTTTACGACAATTTTGGCATATCAGTTTCTCGTGGATAGAACTCTGGAGCTGTTTTGCAAGGGCGGGAGCGCTGAGTTACATCGACATGTTACTACTTTATTTAGTGGTTGTTGCGTTGCTGTCATTAGGTGCGGTTAGCTTGCGAAAATCACCGTTGTAGGATTGGTGGTCCTGTCTGATGCAGACTCTGAATAGGATGTGCTCTTTTTTACTGTTCAATTGTGGTCTGCTTGTGTGACTTTGTTCAAGGTGTGTTCAGTGTAAGGGGTGGCCAGTGATTATGATTGCAACAACTGTGTGGTTTTTTAGTTTTGTAGTGGTGACGTACTGCCCTGGTTTGCATTAGTAACATAAGTTGTAATTGTAATTTGGAACTGGTGTATTTTGACAGAGGCATTTCTTATGCCTTCTGGTTATTTATAAATTTAATTCCTTTTGGCTTTCCAAAAAAAATTGGTTGTATGTTTCTACTAACTTATCTTAAGAGATAACAACGAATTTGGAAAGCTTTGCAGGTTTACTTAGAAGAAGAGGAGCAGTAGGAACACATACTGCTGTGGCATGGACTATTTGGAAATCTAGGAATAACAATATATATAAAGGTGAGTATTTGGAGGAACAGAGAAAAATAAAAGAAGTTTTTCGACTTAGAGAATCGAGATGGATTCACCATAAATCAAAAGGTTTTGATTATCCAACAAGTTAATGGTTACAGAATCCGATAAATAACATTACTAATTGAGAGTTTGTGCAAATTTTGATATGGTATAAATAGCATTAGAGATCGAGAATATAGCAGTTGCGTTTTCAGCTTCTTCTTCCAATCAATTCTTCAGTTGCCATGACATACCAAAGTAATCCCTATTTCATTCAACACAATGATCATGCTGGATTAACCCTAGTTTCTCATCATCTCAATGGCGAAAACCAAATTATAGGAAACCTGCCATGAAAACGGCTTTCATGGCTTTATTATTAGGCTTAGAATTAGCAGTATCAATTAGTATTTATTGCGTTTATTCTATATACTATTATGAATAGAGGTGAGTGTAGTCTGACCCATAGAATCACAAATTCAACGAGAACAAATTTGGACTCGGCTATGGATCAATACCTGTTCCAGCTGAGGATGATCCCTTGTAACCGCGCTGCCTTTGCAACAACAACATCCTGGTTTGTTGGATGATCAGTTCCGTCACCAAAGAGCTTACATCCAAGTGATATCTACTCCAACACTAATGCATACATTTGGAGTGATCTTGACGGTCGATTTCAACAATGCAATGGTCCTTGAATTTTTCAATTGAAGTGTGATCTACATGCATGCACTTCAGGCACTCTTTCTGTTAGCAGTTACTACTCTTTCTGTCTGAGAACAAAATTGAAGCAGGTATTGACAACGCTAATCTTAACCAAGGTCACTTTGTATATCAGGATTGCACATGTTTCAATTGGATTCACTTAATGGATAAATTCTGTTCTAACCCCTAAGCATTATCCTAAAAATACTAAAATTCAAATTTAAATTTTTTGTTATGCTAACTCATTAAACGTAAATATATCAATAAATCCTAATCATCGGAATGAGAGGTTCATATCACATATATGCTAATAACTTCAAGTATTCAAAGCTCCTATTAAATCTTGTCCAATCATCAGCATCATCATCATCTTCATTATCACAATTCACAATCAACATCATGAATCTTTTATTCAGGATGGATTGCCTTCTTCATCATTAATCAAATTTGATTTCTTGAACATTCACCTAATTCAACCTTGAACAAGATAGGAACACCTGGTACTAAATTCTATGCTAATAGTAATAAATTTAAATACAATAGGCACAACATGCACATTTCACTTTCTCTCATTTGAATAATGTCTATAACGTTCAATTGATCTTAATCTTTAGATTGAAAATGAAATGTGCGTGTTGTACCTATTATATTTAAATTTATTCCTATTAGCACGGGATTTAGTACCACATGTTCCTATCTTGTTCAAGGATGAACAAATAATCATTTGGAGAGAAAATTTAGATCAAGAAAAGCCTTCAGACACATAATGGAGTATTAAAAATAGAGGGTCTGCTAGACTTAAGAGATGTTTCCAAAATGGTGTGCTATTGACATTTTGGTTCAGTCTATCATAATGCAAAGTTAGTACATTTTTAATTGAAATTGTTGTATGGTACCATTTCATTGACTAATGAATTTGGTTTAGAGAGAGTTTGTTAGTCAGCATTTGTGTTCATGGAAATTCATTGGTTAAAAAAACGTTACATTGTTGTGAAGACTCGTTTGATGATTTTTTATACTTTATTTTGATAGCTTGGATGAAATATCTATATTTTGTTTTTTCTGCATTAGATCACTGAATTAAACCATTATTTTGTTTTGTATTAACCAATGAATCAGATCATTGTTGAATTTTATCTTATGGTTCTTTTGGATGTATAAAATTCTTTATTTTTCTACACTTTGTTTTGATTCAAATAAGCTTAGAACTTCACTATGAAGCGAAGATTGTTCCATGCAGCATGAGTTGGTTCGTATGGAATATGGATAGTACACTGTTGGGCCAGTAAATAGGCACATGTCCATATGGCTGCTTCATGAGAAATTAACTTGCCACCCCTAAATTGTACCTGCCACCCTCTCTCCAATTTTTTATTCCAATTTTACTCCTGTTAAAAAAATGTGAAAAACTAAGAATTTTTTAAACAAATTTCCGGTATGCACCTCAAAATTTCCAGTAAAAAATACCGAAAATTCAGTTAATTTTAAATTTCCGATACAACATACCGGAAATTTAGTTTATTTGAAATTTTCGGTATACCGGATAATTGAAATTTTAGGTATACCGGAATTTTTAAATTTCCGGTATACCGGAAATTTTAAATAAACTAAATTTTCGATATGTTTCAATTTTTTGTTTTTTAAACGATTGAAATTTTGCCGAGACTTTTGGAGGATCCTGATTGTCAATTTTATGCTTGTTATTTGTCATCTGATGTTTGTTAACTATGTTTGTTTGTTATTCATGTTATTTTCTTTATCTACTCGAAACATGTAATAGTAAAAAAGATTATGCAATAACTAAGATGTTCGTACAAAATATACAAATATACAAATAATACAATCATAACAAAACAAATCTACATAAGTCCTCTATGGGCAACATCCGCCAACCTAGCTAAAATATTGTGCACCTCACCATCAGGGTTCACCAGACCCATGAGGCTATCCAAGTGAACTGCGATGTACTGCATGCGGCAGTCCTGGTCACCAGCGGGAAGTGGAGGTGGTGGTGGTGAAGAAGCCCTGGTACCTGAAGGCTCTGGAACATCAGATGTTGCGGCAGAGGGGGGGCTGTTTACCCAAAAAAATGGTAAACAAGCGCTAGTTTCCTTTTTAAAGGTTACTTTTGCGGAATCAACTAGAATACTCCAGGACTAATTGCTTTATTTTGTTATATTATGTGTATCTGGTTTGTATTAAATGCAACAGTAACTTTAAAATAAAAGTAAACACTGAAATTAAAGGCTTTAAAGTAAATCAAAGCAATAAAAAAGCAGTAAATGTGCACTGAAAGATGAGATATAACGTAAAATGATTGCATTAATTAAACTGGTACGCATACGTACATTCCAAAGTTGCACTCGTTACTCATTTTTGCACAGAGATTTGAGTTTACTTGTGTTTATGTAGAAAATGCGGACCCCTAACTATTCCTATGGAACTTGCTTAAATAGTAAAAATAAAATAACTACTACTAACGGTCGACTGGTTATCAGTCAACACGTGTCTTCGACATGCAAGATCTTCAATCGTGAGACCTCCACGCGTCCTGTAAGAACTGCCAGAAAACTGTTTAAAACTGTCTCTTAACTTCTAATACCTCTCGACTTCCACTTCAGTTTCTACAGCAAAATTCTTAAGTCTTCACATACTTCTTGATCGAACGCTGAAGCCTCTGATAATCTTTCTGGTCGAACAGCTTCGACTACTAAGCATTACTTAGTCGAACCACTTCGACCCAAATGGCAATGTAGATATTTAATTGAGGCCCAATTACCAATTTAGGGCCTTTTTACCAAATTGAGGCCCAATTACCAATTTTGAGCCCCAGTTGCCCATTTATTGGTAAGTCGAAATCCTAGGGTAACAAATTGCCCCCCAAGGGACTTCTTTCGACTGACTTCAGGAAAGAGAAAAGATGGCGTTTCAGTTCTTTCTTGGGTTTCGACTTTTGTTAATTCCCATTACGCCATGATTACATTTCATTTTCCCAGGCACTAATTATTACCTAAACACTAGGTTAGTGGGCTATAACTGCTCCCACTTTCTGAATCCAGTTTTCAAAGCGTTTCTTTGACATGACTTTTGATTTTATAACTTCTTTTTTCACGATTTCTAGTGACGTCACCACCGGCTTATATATATGTACAGCTTCTTTCTCCTTTTTCTTTCTTTCTCCTCGTTCTACTTCTCTTCTCAAACGTTTCAGAAAGAACCATCTCTTTTCCTCTAACCTTTACCCATTTTCTTCTTCTCCTTTTATACACAACAATGGCAGCTACGACCACTAACACCACTGTGTACGATACGGGTGCGAACCCTTTAGGGTTTGTTATGTCTCGTGAGGAAGAAGAAAAAGGCTTAGATTTCATTTCTCAACCCAACCTTACTGAAGCCAAAGCCATCATTTGGCAAAACCAGATGTTAATCCCTTTTCAGATTACTGATAAATTAATGGCTTTTTCAGGGCCATTACCAGACCACCGTTA
Organism: Vicia villosa; assembly: GCF_029867415.1. Lineage (NCBI taxonomy): Eukaryota > Viridiplantae > Streptophyta > Magnoliopsida > Fabales > Fabaceae > Vicia > Vicia villosa. The sequence goes on along the minus strand of NC_081181.1, from coordinate 103,842,486 downwards.
CCACCCAGAGCAAACCACTGGTTTTTTTCCTTGCTTCCAAACCACCATGCCTGTAGCTTTCGAAAAACCATGTGTCCTCGATTTGAAGTTTATGGATCCTTCGCTTAGGGTTTTCCGTTCGACTCCAGCTCCTGGCAACAAGGAATACTTGGCTTGGCTTAACAAAGTTCAAGCGAAAAAACAACAAAGATGGGAGGAATTGGGCATCTTCGACGCCATACAATTATCCAGAACTGGTCATAGAGTCTGTCCTCCAATGCTACTTGCTTCGATCTTCTTCTGGGAAGGTTCGACTAACACCTTCCACCTTCCTTGTGGAATGATGACTCCCACTCTCTTCGACGTGGCTGCCATCACAGGGCTTTCGCCATTGGGTGAAATCTTCGACCCAACTCTTCCCACAGGAATGAATTTCAATTTCACCAACGCTACCATCACTAAGTATATGCAAGATCATTATGACAAGTCGACAGAAGAAGTTTCTGACGAAGAGCATGTTGCCTTCCTCACCTACTAGCTCTCATATTATCTGTTTTGTCCAGGATCAGTTCAGATTGCTAAAGCTTACATACCTTTGGCTATTCAGATTCATGAAGGTCGAAAGGTCTCTTTAGGTAAGCTGCTCCTAGCTTATCTCTATCATACCTTAGGTATAGCATCTTTAAGGATCAAACGCCTGCATGAGACTCCAAAACAACTCTCTCTGTCGGGACCTTATTGGCTCTTACAACACTGGTTGAATGCCACCTTCGAGTCACATATAGGTTATACTGTTTCCAGATCCATTTTAGAAGTCATGTATGACCGGAGGGTCAAAGGCATCAAGCTTGCCTTTCAAACTCCTCAAGATGAGTCTAACAGGCCCAACCTCCTCAAATATGTGAGGTTGTTTTCTTAGTGTAAAACATTCATTGCCTCTATGGCCCCTTTCTCCAATTGATGCTTTGGGCCAACTTGGTTCAAAGCTATTTTCCCTGGGAACACTCCAACTCTTCGAGCTCAACTGAATGCTATTTGGGCTGCTTTTCTGACCCCAACACTTCTCTCTCATCGTATTGAGTCGACGGGAAAGTGCTATGGGTTCGTAAGTTATCAACCAAATTTGGTCTCTCGACAATTTGGTTTAAGCCAGATGTTGCCCAAAAGCTTATATTCCCATGATGGTGATATTTGTTACTCTGGTCGACCGTTCACAGCCCGTCAACACCTTGACTGCTTGAAGTTTCATAACAAACAATCTCTGGAACACCCAATTTTCACCTTTCAGAACTCCTATTTTACAACTAAAGAGTTTAGCGAGTGGTGGTCTGAGTACTATCAACTATTTGATCGAGATTCTTTTACCAAGAAACTGAATACTGCATTCGACAAGTTGGAGGATCAACTTACCATAAGTAAGTATTTCATATCTGCCTTCGTTTTCTTTTCATTGTCAACAACAATATTCTAATATCAATTTTAGACCTTTCAGGGCCTGATCTTACCAATCAAAAGGAAGCTCCTACTCCTAAACCAGGTCGAAAGCGCCCCAGCACGTCGAGCAACACCACCATCAAGAAAAACAAAATTGTTAGAAAGGTACTTAACTTGATCTTTAATCTTGTCAAATCTATCTTAACATTCATTAATTGTTATTCTTCCTTTTCAGTTGGTAGTTCCTACTGAATCAGACGAAACTACATCTCCACCAAATCAGGAAAGTGAGATCTTTTCACGACCCCCGCCTCTGACTCCCCCAAAAAGACGAAAAGTTGTAAAGGACATTCCCAAAGTGGTTGTCAAACCTCAAACAGCTCCAACAATTTCTTCATCTCAAATTCTTACTGAGGTAGCTTAGCATTTTTCTCCCACATATCTCTTTCAATATCTCTGTTTTCTAACATGTTTCTTGAATAGAGTGCACCAACTGTCGACCACACTCAGGAGAAAGTTGTCGAAGTTGCTGAGAAAACTGCTGAAGCCACTCCTGACTCCAATCCTTTTAGCCCTCAAAGGACTGACGCTTTTGGAAGCAACACTGATTCGGCTAACACTCCAGGTCGAAGTCGAACAGATCCTCAAAACAAACCCATCGTCGAACAATCATCTACCATAAAAAATACTGAAGATGTTCCTCGACCAGAACCCAATGCAGCTTCTCAGTCAAGACCACATTCTATTGCTGATGATACTAATTCCAACAGTTCTCTTAGTCAGGAAGAAATTCTGGACTTGAAGAAGACTAATCCTGTGGAGGCTCTCTTTCGACTTCAAAAGCTGCGACCAAGTTCTTTTGAGATTCCTGCTCAATCGACCAATCCTGATGCTAAGATTGATGCTTCTCTTGTCGAAGCTATATGCCAGCTGAAAGCCCATCTGAACGAACCTGAGTTTCTCGCTGTTCTTGAGAGTTCTGAACATCTTGGTGGAGAAATTCGTAAGATCTTAGATTTATTGATTAAAGCTTCTCTCCCACCAGTTGTTGTTCAATTCTTCTTTGATTTTGAGGCGTACTTCGACCAACTCTGGAGGGACCTTATGACAAAGAAGAACATTACACGACAGGCAAAGAACAAAGAGCGTGAAATGGAGAGGGAATGGGATGCCAGTGCAGCTTCGACCCAAAAGGTCGAAGAATTTCAGGAGAAGACTTTAAAGTTTTCTGATAAGAAGGGAGAGATCGACAACAAGATTGCTGACTACAAAGCTCAAATTGATGCTCTCAACAAGAAGATTCAAGGTCTTGAACAAGATAAAATCAATTTAGCCCAAACTGAAGAAATTCCTTCACCTGAAACTATTAACCAAGAAGTCTTGAAAGGACTTGGTCATGGTGAAAATGCCCTTAAGTTGGAAAACAACATTCGACAACTTAAGCAAAACTTATCTCGACTTGATTCTAAGATCGACTTTGAGTCAGCCAAGCTAGCTTATTTTAGGAACAATTTTCCAACTTTGTAATTTTGTTTTCGACTGACTGGCTATATTTTGTAATGTCTGCCAATGCTCTTTATTAAGAACTTTTTGTAATGATTGGCCAAATTTTTAGCCATTTTCATATAATCTTTTGATTTTATTCTATTATGCGAATTTCTTGAAGTATAGGTTTATATTTCTTCAAATATTTACCGTTTATCCTCAAGATTCGACCATTTGAATTTAGTTCTTCAATTTCATATGCATTGTTTGAAAATACTTGCAAAATTTTGAACGGTCCTTCCCAACTTGGGGACCATTTACCCAATAACTTATTCCTTTGATCCATGGGCAGAATAACTTTCCATACATAATTACCTACCATGAATGTTTTCTCTTTGACTTTCTTGTTGTAAGCCTTCGCCACTTTTTCTTTTTGTCTTATTAACCTATCCAACGCTATTAGCCTTTCTTCGTCTAATTCTACTAATTCATCTAACATCATATTCCAGTATTCGTCAGACGAGAGACTATTTTGTCTTTGAATTCTTGTCGACTGTAGATGAATCTCTGCAGGCAATACAACATCATGCCCAAAAGTCAAACGAAATGGGGTAGTCTTTATTGCTTCCTTTGGTGACGTCCGACAAGCCCAAAGGATTTGGTCGAGCGTTTGATGCCAATTTCTTGGCTTTTTCCCCACATGCTTCTTTATCAAATTTATAATAACTTTATTAGCAGCCTCGACTTGACCATTAGCCTGAGCATAATACAGAGTGGATGTTAGCAATTTAAATCCTGTCTTTGCTGCAAAAGCTTGCATCTTTCGACCAACAAAAACTGATCCTTGATCAGTAGTAATAGTTTCTGGAATCCCATATCTGTAGATAATGTGTTTTTGTATGAAACTAATCACTGCTTCTTGATCAACATTAACTAGTGGGATTGCCTCTATCCATTTAGTAAAATAATCTATCCCTACTAAAATGAATCTTTGTTGCTTAGAAGATGCAGGTTTGATTTCTCCTATTAAATCCAAAGCCCATCCTCTAAAAGGCCAAGGTTTGACAATGGCATGCAATTCACTGGCTAGAACATGTTGAATTCCTGAAAATTTCTGGCACTCTTGGCATCCTCTTGCATATTCAATACAATCTTTTAACATTGTTGGCCAATATAAACCTTATCTAAACAACAACCACTTCATCTTATGGCCTGATTGATGAGCTCCACAAACACCACTATGAACTTCTGACACAGCCAAATATGCTTCAGCTTCACTTAAGCATTTCAACAATACACCCTCGGCTGTTTTCTTGTATAAATCATTTCCTAATATCACATAGTTTAGAGCTCTATATTTAATCTTTCGATCAGTTCCTCCGACTGGATTATTTAGGTATTGGACCAATGGGTTTCTCCAATCAGCATCAGTCATATTGTCGATGGCAAAAATTTCCAAGGCATACAAATCTTTACTTTCAACTTTACTTTCAACATTATCACCTACCCCCTCAAATTTTGACGTCGACAATTGACCTAACTTGTCTAATACTTCATGGGTTTCTTTATTCTTGATCTCGACCATATCTTCTAACTTGTCTTTAGAAACTCTATACCCAGAAGCAATTTGTGCCAATTCATTGGCAATGCAATTGTTAGATCTTGGTACATGCAAGATCTCAACATGTTCGAATTTTTCTAATAAGCGTATCACAATTGCATAATACATTATTAGATTTTCTTTGATGCATTTATACTCTTTTTTTATTTGTCGAATTATTAGCTCAGAATCACCTCGAATCTCAACTCGTTTTGCCCCTAAATCTATTAGGGCCTTCAAACCAGTTATCAAGGCTTCATATTCGACCTCATTGTTAGAGCATACTTCTTTCATTTTATAATGGAACTTTGTTGGAAGTCCTTTGGGAGAAATAATCAAGACTCCAATGCCTGATCCATTTTTGTGACTAGAACCGTCAAATAACAGTTTCCAGTTAGTTCGTTCGACTTGATTTACAGACAATTCGACTAACCCATGGTCGACTATAAAATCAGCCACAACTTGTCCTTTCATAGCTTTTAAAGGGACATATGTCAAGGAAAATTCAGTTAGCGCTAAGGCCCACTTACCAATTCGACTATGCAAAATTGGTTTAGACAACATATGTTTAATAATATCGAAATGAGAAGATACATACACATCAACAGGCTTTATATATTGCTTAAGTTTATTACATGAGAAGTACAAGCATAAGCATAATTTTTCAATATCATTATACCTAGTTTCAGCATCTACTAGGGTTCGACTTAGATAATATATGGCTCTTTCGACGCCATTATCATCTTCTTGGGCCAACATACTCCCAATTGTCGAGCCTGATGCAGCTATGTATAACTTCATACTTTTTGTCCTATTGGGGGGTAACAAAATAGGAGGCTTAGTTAAATAAGCTTTTATTTGGTCGAATGCCTGTTGATGTTCTTGTTCCCATTTGAATTGATCTTGGTTCTTGAGTTTCACAAGTGGCGAAAATATCTTCGTTTTGCCACTTAGATTTGAGATGAATCTCCTCAAGAAATTAATCTTCCCCAACAATGACTGGAGTTGTTTCTTTGTTTCTGGCGCCTTTAGCTCCAAGATTGCTTTCGTCTTATTTTGGTTTATCTCAATGCCTTTTTTGTGAACCACGAAGCCTAGGAAATCCCCTGCATGTACACCAAAAGCACATTTTAAAGGGTTCATTTTGAGTCCATATTTCCTCATTCGTTCAAAAAATTGTCGAAGATGGTCTAAGTGACCATTTTCAGAGTTAGATTTTATTACAATATCATCAATATAAACCTGCATAAACTTGTCAATAAAATCATGAAACATGGAATTCATGGCTCGTTGGTATGTAGCTCCAGCATTTTTTAAACCAAAAGGAATTACCACCCATTCATAAGTTCCTAAAGCACCTGGTGTCATACCCTAATTTTTGACCCCCCTGAGATGACATATCTTCAGGATTTTCATCAAGTCAAAGTAAGTACTCAGGGCAGTCTGGCATTCAATCGAGGGTGTTCAAAGACAAGAAAACTCAGGCAAAGGATCAATCAATAGAGGGATTAGTCTCTAATACAATCATAAGACTCGAAAGCTTCATTATTTCACCTATGATTGATTAGACACCCAGTCATCTAAGTACAGAATTACTCAGATCAACAGACTAGGGTTTGGAGCCTATCAAGGACTAAAATCAGGGATCACCTTTGGGAAAACCTAAAAAGCCCCAGGGAACCATTCAAAGACATCAATCATCTTCAAATAACTCATATGACAAGATCCACTGGACATTACACCTCAGTTCAAAGTCTACAGTCATCATTGTCCTCTGGTCGACAATTAGGGTTTTTGACCTAATTCACCAAGATAGTTGACTTTTAATCAGGGCATGGATCCAAAACTCAAGACATGATTCAAGAATCTCTACTACCTCAATATAATCCATTTACATCAATCATTTGAGGAGAAGATCTTGTTTCTACACAAAAGCCCAAAAATTCACTTTGTCAGGAAAAGTCAACTGTGTGGGATCATCATTGACTTTTAAGGTTTTTGGTCAAAAAATGACTTTCAAAGATCAATATCATCAATATATGGATGTCAAAGTCATTTGACCAAAGAAATTCAAAGAAATTCATCAAGGAGCAAAAAGTCGGGAATTAGGGTTTTTGAGGGCATGGTGAGAACTCAAAATTTCACCTACACAACTCAAAAAACTTCCAACATGAAAGTTGTAGATCTTGCAAAATAAAACAACATCTTACAAGGGAACTTTTTTCAAAAGATCAACCATTTATGAAGTTTTGGAAATTTTGAAGTTTAGGTCATAAACACTTAGAAATTTTTCTAAGTGTTTTAACCTAGTTTTCATCCAACTTTGGGCTCATTTTTCACAAATTTCCCAAATGATTCTGAAGAAGACATAAACTAATGATTTGAAGTAGATGTTTAGGGCTTTCCAAATTGTGTTCAACCTTCTCCAAATTCAATTTGAGCTAGGAGTTATGCTTGTTCAAAGTTGGCCTCATGAAGTAAAATTATAGGTCATGTGCAAATTGGAACTTTGCAATTGTGTGCATTTTGCTTCATGAATGGATGCTACACGACCCATAACATGTCTGAAACAATACCATGCATTCATTTTCACCATGGCATGAAGATTGAAGAAGATTCCCAAAAGCAAGAACATGTGATTATGTAATCATTACTTTTGAGAATTTATGATAAGCAATGATTCACCAATTGGAATCTTCTCCTAAGCTAATAGAAACTTGCTACATATCAGAAATGTTCCCTAAGATCCTGCAAGATCAATGGATAGGGGAAGCTAGCCCGAAAATGCATCATTGCATTTTGGAGATTCTTTGAATTTCTTCATGGCTAAGAAACCAAACTCACTACACTAAGCAAGCTCACCACAGCCAATTGATCTGCATCCATTTGCCTATAAATAGAGGCCTCATTCTCATTCAGAAAACACACCAAAGCAACAGAATTCTTGCTTTCTCTTTTCTTTCTTCATACTTAGTTTTTTCAAAGGTCCTTTGGCAAGAAGACTCGGATTCTTCAAACCAAAGCTCTCTCTTTGAAAATAAGTATTCAAACACATTGAGGGAGGCATTTGGAGGTGATCCAAACCTCTGGGATACTGCTGGGCGTGGAGAATCATCATCTCCACCTCTCATTTGGAGCACTTGCAGTTGGAGGACCACAGAACAATTCAGGAGGTTTCAAGCCAAGCCAATCACCCAGGCACACTCCTCAGGTCATAGTGAAGCTAACCAGATGGCTGCAGCTCGTCTGTAACTCCAAATTCAACAACCTCCATGTCCACTTGAAGCTCAAATCGAGGGAGGTCCATAGAACAATTCAGAAGGATTCAGGCTACAATAAGCATCCAGTTAGCATCATTGAGTCTCAGGGAAGCTATTGAGATCATTCATTCAAGCCCAGGTGGTCTCTATCATCCTCACGACCTCCATTTTCAGAGGTAAGTTTATGAACCTCACTTCTCTAATTTAAGTATTCTTTGTGAAATAGCTCGATTCTATCTTGTTCAGCATCATCAGAGGATTGAAAACCCTCTATCATCATCCATTTATCTTTCAGTATAGTCATTTAATTTGATTTTGAAATTTTAGGGTTCTTCACGATTTCTGGTAAATTAGTTAGATGTAGTTAATATTAATTCATGTTAGTTACATATTTAGAATGGTGAGTGAATTTAGAGCAAGTTTCATGTTTACATCATTGCAAATGGTTGAGAGTTGAGAGAGTTCAGAAATTTGAATTGATGGAGCTTGAGGTTGAAGACGAAGATGGAGGGTGGCGCCATTTTTCAAATCTCTGAGCGAAGTTTGTTTTATTTTTAATGATAGGCGTTTCCTTAACGAATGAATAACTTGCCCTAGTGGCCACACATGCGCTCTTAGTCTCCTCATGCCCAAGGTCTGGGGTTCGAATCCCCCTCGCCTCAGACCTTTTGATTTTATTTTCTTTTTTCCACTCTATGCACTAGACAACACACATATTGCAATGAAATGCCCTCTATAACACCATGCGCGCGTTGGCTGGTTGGTGTGTGTTTTGATTGTTGGTGTAGATGTTGTTGATTGGTTGTATTTTTTGGTAAAACCTATTGTGGTTCCATCTTGTCAAAACTGATGTCATGACATGCATTCTGTTGGTATGAAGTGTTTCCTTTTACAGGCCTGTGGCTGATGTCAAGGCCGATGTCATGACATTCGCATCTGGTCGTTATTTTCTATTACTTCGTATGATAAGACCTGATGCGCTATATTTGGTAATAATGGATTCTGATCTGTTTAAGGACAAATTTGATGTTTTCTATTTATCAGTTCTCTTGTGTTGAAGATCTGGGGTTTTTGGGCAAAAACTATTCTATGGATTCAGGCCCAGCTGCTGTTTTATTGAAGACTATTTATCCCTCGCTAGGGCTAATGCTGCCGTCAGGGTTTTTGGTGTTGAGAAATATTTGAAGTTCTTGTGAGTTTAGTTTTCTTGTACTAGATTTCTTGTAAGCCAAACAATCATCATGATGATTGTCTTGGTCTAGGTGTGTCTGGTTTGTGTTGTAAGAGGTACTCGAAGCTTCTAAGCAAGAGTACTATTGTTCTTGATCAAAGCTTTTAAGCAAGATCAAGTTGTGTCTCTGAAGAGTGTCTTCGTCTGTTATTATTTGTTTGTAAGTGTTCATCACTGCTGTGATTGAGGGGGAGTGAGTAGGATCTCTGATCTAGTATTTAGATTGAAGTTGCATTGGGTAGATATTAAGTGAAAGGCGTAATATTGAGTTGTATTACCTTGAATTAATATTGCTTATAGTGGACTTCCTCCCTGGCTTGGTAGCCCCCAGATGTAGGTTTGTTAGAACCGAACTGGGTTAACAATTATCTTGTGTTATTTTCTTTTCTGCTTGTACTTTGTTCATCTGTTTGAAAAAGATACAGATAGTGATGTCGTGACATCCTGTAAGACATCACGTGTCTGAGTCCAGAATTTCAATTGGCATCAGAGCAGGCACCCTGCCTGTTTTTACTGGGTGAGATCTAGGGAAAGTATTTTCTGGTTCGATGGACAAAGAAGGTGGTGGATTCATAATGAGACCACCCATTCTGGATGGCTCTAATTATGATTATTGGAAACCCCTCATGGTGGCTTTTCTGAAATCCGTGAACAGCAAAGCTTGGAGAGCTGTGAACAAAGGATGGGAACATCCTGTTAATACTGATGAAGATGGCAACAAAACTCTTAAACCAGAGGAAGATTGGGACAAAGATGAAGAGGCATTGGCTCTTGGCAACTCAAAAGCCCTAAATGCCCTATTCAATGGAATAGACAAAAATATATTCAGACTGGTTCATCACTGTGAACTAGCCAAAGATGTCTGGGATATCCTCAAGACTACTCATGAGGGCACCTCCAAAGTGAAGATGTCAAGGCTTCAACTGCTAACTACAAAATTTGAAAATCTAAGGATGAGGGACGATGAAAGCATTAAGGATTTTTATATGAACTTACTCGATATTGCTAATACCTCAGGAGCTTTGGGAGAAAAAATGTCTGATGAAAAGTTGGTGAGGAAAATCCTTAGATCCCTACCTAAGAGATTTGATATGAAAGTCACAGCTATAGAAGAAGCACAGGATATCAGAAATATGAAGGTAGAAGAGTTAATTGGATCTCTTCAAACCTTTGAGATGGGAATGAATGAAAACTCTGAAAAGAAAAACAAAAGCATAGCCTTTGTATCCAACTCTCAAGAGGAAAGTAGAGAAGAGAATCTATCTGATTCTATAGCCATGCTTGGCAAGCAATTCAACAAAATTATAAGAAGTATGGATCAGAAGCCAAGATCGAATGTCAAGAACATCTCATCTGACATCAGTAGATCCTATAACTCTGGGAGAGGAGATAAATCAGAAGAAAAATACAATCACAGTAAAGGGATTCAATGTCATGAATGTGAAGGGTATGGACATATTAAAGCTGAATGCCCTACCTATCTCAAGAAACAAAAGAAAGGACTGTCAGTATCCTGGTCTGATGAAGATTCTGAGAGTGATTTTGAAGAAGAATCAGCCAAACATGTCACAGCTCTAACTGGAATTTACAACTCTGATGAAGACTCTAGTGAAGATGAGCTATCCTTTGAAGAACTGGCTGCATCCTACAGAAAGCTCTGTATCAGGAGTGCTGAAGTGTGTCAACAAGGTGAAAAGCAGAAGAAATACATAGCCCAGTTGGAGGCTGATAACAAAGAACTCAATGCAACCATATCTGAACTGAATGATGAAATTATCCTGTTACAATCCAAACTTGATCAGATGACTAAATCAGTAAAAATGTTGAACAATGGCACAGATATGCTGGAGGAGATCTTGCAGGTGGGAAAAAGTTCAAGAGACATGACTGGCATAGGATTCGTTAGTACAAAGAAATATGTCCAAGATAGTAGCAGAACTAAACCTGAAGCTGAGATGTCAAAGCCAATGTCAAAACATGTGACTCTACATCACGAGAAAGGTGGAATGAAGAGAAAGTTTCAAAGATGGAGATGTCATTACTGTGGAAGATTTGGACACATTAAGCCATTTTGTTTCAGACTATATGGATATCCTGATCAAGCTTCTTCATACAAACCTAAGCAGACCATGCCCATCCAGAAGCAACAATGGAAACCTAAAAGTATGGCTCTAATTGCTCACACATCTCTTAGTGTTTCAGCCAAAGAAGACTGGTATTTTGATAGCGGATGCTCCAGACACATGACTGGACTCAAGGATCTGTTTGTTGATATCAAAAGTCATTCCACTAGCTATGTAACCTTTGGTGATGGAGCTAAAGGAGAAATCAAAGGAGTTGGAAAATTAGACTGTTCAGGAGTGCCAAACTTAGAAGATGTTCTGTTGGTCAAAGACCTGAATGCTAATCTTATAAGCATCAGTCAACTGTGTGACCAAGGATATCAAGTCAACTTCACTAAAGATGAGTGTGTGGTTACTAATGAAGAAAAGGAAGTAGTAATGAGGGGTGTCAGATCCAAAAATAACTGTTTTTTGTGGGTATCTCAGGAATCCAGTCATTCTACTATATGCTCTAAACCTGTTTGGATGAAACAAATGGAAACAGAATACAATGTCACACACGATGTCATGACATTATATTGTGACAACTTAGATGCCATCAACACTTCAAATAATTTCATTCAGCACAGCAGTCCCAAGCATATCAATAGTGTACACCACTACATCAGAGATCTTGTTAAAGACAAAGCAATTGACTTGGAACATGTTGCTTCAGATCTTCAACTTGCTGACAGTTTTACAAATGTCTTAGATGCAAATAAGTGTGTAAACCTAAGAAACAAGTTAGACATCTGTACTTGTAAAAGATTATGGCAATTAATTGTGAGTGGGGCCAGCACTATTTCTCTCTCCAAATCTTGGATATCATTACACATTAAAGTGTATTTTCCCCCCTTTTTGCAAGTTACACAAACGGTTTTCATTCCTTCAAAGCTTCTTCTCCACACTCATTCTTTCTCTCTGTGTTTCTTCATTCATCACGCTCCACCCAGTTCCTCATCTTCTCCCACCATGTCTCAGAGTCCTTCCTCAAAGAAACCTACTCCGATTTCTGAAACAGCATCAGGTTCTAGGGCACCAAATGTTGTGAGCAATCAAGATGTGGTACTGGATGTCGTGCCATTGAACTCTGTCCCTTCTTCCGATTCTGCTCGCAGTCATCCAAGAAAGATGCATGCAAGAAAGTCTACCGGAGGATCTGTCCCAGAAACTTTTCCTGTCCAGGGTAGAGAAGGCTCGACATATGTTCATAATGCAATTGCAAACATTGTCACCAGAATCTTGAATGAAGGACACAAGGTCGAAGGAATTTCTGTTCCTCTAGCCCAAATGCCCGCTTCAGATGATGATCAAGGTGAGCATGATGAGGTAAGCAAAGATCAAGAAAATGTTGAGACTTCGGCTAGTAATGATAGGACATTTGCTGATAATGATGAGACGCATGTTGTTAAAGATGTTGAGACATCTGCTGGAAATGATAAGACCCCTGCTGCCAAAGATGTTGAAACAACCGAGGCTGTCAATGCTGAACCTGAGAAAGATGAAGAGGTTCCTGTTGTTCCTGCTGTTCCTGCTGAGAAAGATGAAAACCCTAAAGTACATGATGTAGTGGATCTTGATGATCTTGAGGATCCTATTGATATTGCTGATGATGACCTCATTTCCAGCATCTCCAACAGGGTTAAGGCTCGTAAAGGAAAGCAAGTCTGTGATCAACAATTTCTCAAGCCACAGGTTGCTCCCCTGAAGACTGCTGCTAAAGAAAGGGTGAAGAGAGTTTCCACTGAACCTGCAAAGTCTGAAAGCAAAGTTACTATGAAGAAGAGAAAGGAAAGAAGTGTTTCTGCCACAGAAGATGATGTCCTAAGTGATGTCCCTGACATCCCTTCCAAGAAGAAGATTGCTGTCACAAAATCCTCCACAAAGGTTCGTGATGTCCCTTTGGATAATATTTACTTGCACTATGCATCAAATGCTATCCAGTGGAAGTTTGTTTATCAAAGAAGGTTGGCTCTAGAGAGAGAACTAGCAAATGATGCTCTGGAATGTCAAGAGATCATGAAGCTCATCAAGGATGCAGGTTTGATGAAAACTGTTTCTCATTTTTCAAAATGTTATGAAATGCTTGTGAAGGAATTTATTGTGAATCTGTCTCAAGATTGTGGTAATGGCACAACTGATGATTTCCATAAGGTGTATGTTAGAAGAAAGTGTATAGATTTTTCTCCTGCTGTTATCAACTTATATCTAGGAAGAGATGGTAAAGCTCAACCTGAGCTTGAGGTGACTGACAATGAGGTCTGCAAGGAAATCACTGGTGGTACGGTTAAGAGGTGGCCTATTAAGAGCAAACTGTCTGTCAGTTCTCTTAATGGCAGGTATGCATTGCTGCACAAAATTGGTGCTGCTAACTGGGTACCTACCAATCACACTTCCACTATTGCTGTTGGCCTAGGAAGATTCATATATGCTGTGGGAACCAAGACAAAATTCGACTATGGCTCTTACATATTTGATCAAACCATGAGGCATGCTGGTACCTCTGCTACCAAGCTTCCCATTGCCTTCCCATCTCTGATATGTGGAATCATCCTCAAGCAACACCCAGGAATTCTGAAAAGTAAAGATACTGTGTGCAAGAGGGAGACTGCTCTGTCCTTTCACTACAAGCTGCTGCAGAGATCTGATGACAAGACATCTGCTGGGACATCTCAACCCAGAAAATCTGTGACCAAAGCTCTCCTTATTGCTGAGTTAAAAGAGACGTGTCAAGAGCTGGAGAACAGGAAGCTGAAACTTGAAAATCTCATCCACAGTCTTGAGCAGTCTACAGATGATGATCTTGTTGGTGACAAGAATGGTGCCAATATGGATGAAGACCAAGAGGCTGAGGCAGAAGCTGAGGATGCTGAGGCTGAGAGTGCTGAGAGTGAGAGTAGTGATGCTGCTGAAGAGACTAGTAGCTCCAGTGATGACAATTCTGATGGGTCAAGTGATGAAGACAGTGATGGGGCTGATGATTAGATCTGTTTTGGCTCCTTTTTGTGGCTAAAAAGGGGGAGTAGTGGCTGTAGTGGTTAGTAGAGGTTATTTTGGTTATTTTGTAATGGATATATTGATATTTGGGACTATGGCCTTCTGTGTTTTTTTTGGTATTCTCTGTGACAATGACAATTGGTCTCTGTAATAGCTGATTAAGTAGATGTTTTCTGGTTTTCTGGTGATTAATCAAGTTGCTCTTGTTGTTGACAGAATTTATTTTTCTGTTGATTGCTGTTGTGTGTGCTCTGGTTTCTGTTTGACGACTATTAGAGTTTTAGCCAAAAAATGTGCCAAAGGGGGAGTTTGTAGATGTTGTTGATTGGCTGTATTTTTTGGTAAAACCTATTGTGGTTCCATCTTGTCAAAACTGATGTCATGACATGCATTCTGTTGGTATGAAGTGTTTCCTTTTACAGGCCTGTGGCTGATGTCAAGGCCGATGTCATGACATTCGCATCTGGTCGTTATTTTCTATTACTTCGTATGATAAGACCTGATGCGCTATATTTGGTAATAATGGATTCTGATCTGTTTAAGGACAAATTTGATGTTTTCTATTTATCAGTTCTCTTGTGTTGAAGATCTGGGGTTTTTGGGCAAAAACTATTCTATGGATTCAGGCCCAGCTGCTGTTTTATTGAAGACTATTTATCCCTCGCTAGGGCTAATGCTGCCGTCAGGGTTTTTGGTGTTGAGAAATATTTGAAGTTCTTGTGAGTTTAGTTTTCTTGTACTAGATTTCTTGTAAGCCAAACAATCATCATGATGATTGTCTTGGTCTAGGTGTGTCTGGTTTGTGTTGTAAGAGGTACTCGAAGCTTCTAAGCAAGAGTACTATTGTTCTTGATCAAAGCTTTTAAGCAAGATCAAGTTGTGTCTCTGAAGAGTGTCTTCGTCTGTTATTATTTGTTTGTAAGTGTTCATCACTGCTGTGATTGAGGGGGAGTGAGTAGGATCTCTGATCTAGTATTTAGATTGAAGTTGCATTGGGTAGATATTAAGTGAAAGGCGTAATATTGAGTTGTATTACCTTGAATTAATATTGCTTATAGTGGACTTCCTCCCTGGCTTGGTAGCCCCCAGATGTAGGTTTGTCAGAACCGAACTGGGTTAACAATTATCTTGTGTTATTTTCTTTTCTGCTTGTACTTTGTTCATCTGTTTGAAAAAGATACAGATAGTGATGTCGTGACATCCTGTAAGACATCACGTGTCTGAGTCCAGAATTTCAGTTGGCTTCAAGGGCGTGGGTTCAAACCATGGTGAGGCCAAAATACTTTTTTATCACTTTTCCTTTTCATTTTCTTCACAACTTCACATAATTAATTCACTTATCAAATTAAATCATTTTCACTTCATTTTTCACACACTTTTTATTTAACATATCTATTTTGTGAATAATCAAAAAAATCATAAAAATATTATTTATTTCATGTATTTTTATTAGGTTTAAAATAGTATGTTTTAGGTGTTTTCTTAAATACTTTAATACATATTTTCACTTTGTTTTAACCTAAATCATTTTGTAAATAAAGTTTATGATAAAACCCTAATTGTTTAGGTCTTAATTAAGTAAAAAATCTTTATTTTTACTTTAATTAAGTTGACTTTTGTCAATTCTCAAAACTGTTTTCAATCTCCGAATAAATCAAATGATTAGGGTTTTCAAACAACAAAACCTTGTATCATTCAAAATCATTTTCAATTGCTTTTACACCAGTACTGTAAAGTACTGGGCCTCTAATAGAGTGTAAGTCCCAAAAACCTTCTCTTCTTAGCTTGTTTTCAAAACTGTATTTTCAAAATCTTCTTTCTGTTTTCAAAACATTCTTCTGGTATTTGAAGGGCATTATTCCCGGTGAAACTCTTCAGATACCTAGGTGACCTTTGTCCATCTTCACTTCTTCTGTTTTCAAAAACCATTAACTGTTTATCATATATATATATTCAACTGTTATCAACAAAACAACAAAAATTACTGTTGAGGCTCTGTACATACTTCTTCAATGGCCTCCACTCCATCCAGGTTAGGCTTTACAAGCTTTCAATTTACAGTCTTTATTTAAATTACTGTCAAATATAAATTGTGCATATATTAGTTTAGAACTACGTTTGAGTATAAACCTTAGGACAGTTAAACTATATATATATTATAGGAATATGGCCTAGGATTGAGAATGTCTTCCCGGTGAAGGCTCTTTCCTAATTAGAGATCTGTAGTTCAAACCCCCCAAGATGAATTATTCCCGGTGAAACATCTTGGCAAAAACCTTAGAATCCAAATAAATAGGACACATCCACCCAAAGAGGAATTATTCCCGGTGAAACCTCTTACCCATTTGCTTAGAGCCAAAATAAGTTCAAAACCACATAGCTTTCTCTTGTGCTATAACAAGGACCCTCGATTAGCCTCCTCTTGGGCTTTGTACAAGGACCCACAGGCTTCTTAAAAGCATTTCCAGCTTCCTCTTGAGCTTGTATACAAGGACCCATCAGGTTTCTTATAAACATAGGAACAGGTCTTTAGCCACCTTTTAGCCTACCCTGGTGAGTTTCTTCCAATTTAAACCAGACTTTAAACAAGCTAAGTTTGTCTCAATTTTGCATTGAGTATACCTTTTGGAATGAGAGACATGGACAGTCTCTGTCACCCTTATCTTCATCAATCTTCCTTAGCAGAGTCTAGGATCCATGCTTTGGGTCATCCTCAGCATTGAGTCAGCCTTCATCTTGGGCTTTAAACAAGAAGTCTCCACTAGATAATCTTTCTGCCAATCATTTCAATAAAAATCCCTGGAAAGGGTTAGCCTCCAAAGTCAATTAAAATCAACCTCCATTTCAATAAATCCCTGGAAAGGGTTAGCTTCCACACATTCTTTCATTTTTAATATAAATCCCTGGAAAGGGTTAGCCTCCAAAGTCAATTAAAATCAACCTCCATTTCAATAAATCCCTGGAAAGGGTTAGCTTCCACACATCCATCCATTTCAATCACAAAACCCCTGGAAAGGGTTAGCCTCCAAAGTCAATTAATAAAAAATGTCAAAAAAATAAAGATTCATTTCTCTTAGGAGATAATTTCCCCAAAAGAGTCAAAACCCCTGGAAAGGGTCAGCCTCCAAAAAAAAAACATGATAAAGTCAGTCTTTTAACAGACAAATTCACCAGCTGAGTCAAAATCCCTGGAAAGGGTTAGCTTCCAAAGAAAAACAGTCTTTTAATAAATAAAATCTCCTCAGTAGAGTCAAAACCAACAAAAACAGTTAGCCTCAACCTTGGGCTTCATACAAGGCACCTAAACAATAAAACTCCCCTGTTAAGAGTCAGCCTCAACCTTGGGCATTGTACAAGGCAGATAATAGAGTCTCCCCAGTGAGTTCTTCATCACTCAGTAGCCACAACCTTGGGCTTTGTACAAGGCAGATAAACCATACTTTCATGTGTCAAAGATTCCTAACACCTAGGATCTTTTCCCCTTAGAGTCATCCATACTCAATTCATTTATTTAAGAGTCTGCCACAACCTTGGGCTTTGTACAAGGCAGAAAATAATGTTTTCCCTAGCTAGAGTTAGCCACAACCTTGGGCTTTGTACAAGGCACATAAAATAGAGTCATTCATTCAATTATCCTCAACAGTTAGCCACAACCTTGGGCTTTGTACAAGGCACACAAATAGAGTATCCATAAATAAGAGTCAGCCTCAATTCTGGGCTTTGTACAGAACACAAAAATACCCTGTAATTAATTCCCAGTGGAGTCATCTCCCAGAGTCAATAATATTAATTAATCAATCAAAAAGCCTCAAGCTTGGGCCTCATACAAGCCAGCTAAAGTCAAATCTTTTATACAGTAGATAGACATAGCTTATCTCTATAGAGAGATATTTTTATTACTCTACCACATTCAAACAAACAAACATTTCAATTTCAATTTCAATCAAAGTCTCCCATTTAGGACTCTGAAAGACATGCTCTGGCACATCCCCAAACTTGTACACTTTCCCTAATTTGGATGAGCATCTTTCTTTCATTTTAGAGGCACGATGGCTGTCATACTTGATCAACCAAGTAGACTCCCCTCTTGAATGAAATGAATCCAGTTATTCTGTCACTCCTTTAAATGTTTGTGGTAGAATAGTACAAATACCTCTCTGTAAAGATGATTTCATGTCTCTTTACTGTAAACAGAGATTTAATTCCAAGCTTCAACCTTGAGCTTCAAGCAAGGCACCAAAAACAATTAATTTCCCTAGTTAGTTCCCCGAACTACATTAAGCTCTGACTTCCACTAGGGATATGTAGGCATGAGATTCACAAGGAATCTCAGCGAGCTAATAAAATACCAAAAATAGTCAGTCTGTCTGTCTGTCTGTCTTTTTCAAATCAATTCAATTCTTTCTCCTAACACAAAGGAGAAACTTTCCCAATCATTAGCAGCAAACACAATCACAATGACACAGAGAAGGTTCCTGTAGAGTACTACAGATATGTAGGGTGTTTAAACACTTCCCTATGTATAACCGACCTCCCGGACTCCAGAATTTCTAGTCTAGGTGAAATCCCCACACTTAGCAAACTCCTAGGGTTTAGTTGAGATCTTTTTTCCCCTTTCCTACTAGTAGGACCAATAAGAAAGTTCGTGTGATATCGTAGGAAGAATTGAAACAAAATTCATCCCACCACGGGCGCATTCTCCTTCCAAATTTCGCGTGAAGGGTTTAGCGTGCCGTCCTCCCAAGTGAAACGGGGAGGTAAAAGAAAACGACACCACACCTGGGCATCGAAACGCCGTCTTAGGTACATCTTCGTCAGCTATAAAAATTTGGTTATAACCTGAATATCCATCCAATAAACTGAGATATTCAAATCCGGCTGCGGAGTCAACTAACATTTCAGCAACTGGCATGGGATATTCATCTTTAGGAGTAGCTTTATTTAAATCTCTGAAATCTATGCATACACGAAAGCTACCATTTTTCTTTATGACGGGCACTATATTAGCTAACCATTCGACATACCTCGCAGTTCGAATAAACTTGCTTTTCAGCAATCTCTCAATTTCTATTTTGATTTTTTCCATAACCTCTGGCGCAAATCTTCTAGGAAGCTGCTTGACAGGTTTCTTCCCTGGGTTTAGTGGTAGTCGATGTTCCACCACATGTCGACTTAAACCAGGCATTTCATTGTAATCCCATGCAAAACAATCTTTGTATTCTTTCAAAAGTCGAATCAACTTGGTCTTTAGGTCACTTGTAAGCCTTGTACTTACATAAGTAGGCCTTTTAATGACTCCATCACCTAAGTCAATTTCCTCAAGAGGATCTTGAGCTTGCATCCTTTTTACCGATCCTGATGGATCCATTTCGAAACCTAAAGGTTCGTCATCGTATATCCCGTCAAGTCGTTCGACTTGGTGATCGACTTCTTGATCGTTTTCATTTTTTACTATCATGGCCTCAATCGTCATATTTTTCTCTAGTTCGGCTTCTAAAGCCGCTTTTTCTTTGTTTTCGGCCAAATAGGCCGTTATTCGAGCCAGGTATTCTGACTCAGTGGTCATCGTCTTTGATTGTTGTCCTCTGCTCTAGAGGACTTTCATGGTTCAATGGTTCATTAGGATCTTCTTTATTCCAAATGAAACCATAATTTGGGTCTAAGTTCAGATACTTAGACACACTTTCATCAGAAGGATATACATCTTCTGCTTTGTAGCAAGGAGCTACATTTGCCAAATGCTGGTCGAAGTGTCTACGACCACTTTCAGTTTTGTAATAACTTTGGTCAGCTTCAATATTCTCCACTATACCATCTGACCTCCAAATGGCCACACGCTGATGTAAGGTGGAAGGAACTGCCCCAATACCATGGATCCATTCTCGACCCAACAGCAGTTTAAAATTTGCTTGCGATGCAATCACCATGAAGACGGTTGACCTGACAGACGAACACACAGCTAGTTTTACTTGAATTACTCCAAGTATTCCACTTGTCTTGCCCTCATAATTCGACAGTACCATATTATGGGGTCTTAAGTCTTTATCAGACTTTCCCACTTTCTAAAGTGAAGAATAGGGCATTAAGTTTACAGCAGCCCCACCATCGACAAACACTTTGTTTATTGGAACACCATCCACTTTCGCCCTTATGAATAAAGGCTTCAAATGATACATCATTCCTCGACCTTGCCTCTCAAACACAGCCTTTTGCTCTTCTATCACCTCTTTTCCCATTACATAGTAACAGACAGGTGTTTCTTCCACGTTCTCGTCAGGAAGAAAATCATCTTCGTTCTCAGATACCTCAGATACTCTGTCGAACTCTGCTGGAAGTACAGAGACAATTCCACAGTCGATTAGCAACTCATCTGACTCTATGTCAAATTTGTCGTCGACCTCTTCGTCCGACAGTGGAGAATATTCAGGCTCTTTCCCCATATTGAGAGCCGGGGCATCATCATCAACTAGTTCTTTGATGAGTTTCTTTCCTAGGATCATCCCAGCAGCTAATCTTTCATTTGCTATTTTAGCCTGTTCTTCAGTCAACTTCCTGTGAAAAGGTTTTGACTGATAGTGAGAAAATCCTGCCTGCACCATTTTCGAACCTTCTTGTCCATTCTTGTGGTTTCTTTGGTAACGTCTCCACTGCGTTCGAGTCATGGGGTTCTTTCCTTTGTAGTTTGGAGATATGTAATCTTTTCTTTTAGATCCACTATCAGTCCAAGAACCTTCAGCATTGGTTCCATCGCCTTGAATCTGCCATTCTGGGCGTTTACCTCTGAAGTTAATGGGTTTCACCCATTTGTCTTCAGGGACATCCGTCTTGGGACGGAAAGTCCTTGGTTTTTCAAACATCTTCCTGTATTCTCCAGCCCTTCGACCACTGTTTTCTCCTGTATACATGAATTGACGATTCTTGCCTCGACGAGGGTCGAACCTCACTTTGTTTGCAGTATCGACATTGAAAACAGCATCACACCTTGGGCATAATCCAACTTGAGAGTTGTTATTGTGGCATCTCTCAAGGAATTTCAAAAGACTCTCTTTTGGTTCAGGATAAACCATGTTCAAAACTTTGCCATCAGTAGCGCCGTTTTGCTTTCTAACGAAACCATCAGTAGTCTCGACCATCATCACATCAGCAAGCTCAGTATAGTGTATCAACTTGCATTGATGACTTTGGCTTTTCTCCAAACTGTAACCTTCCTTCTTTCAAAGCTTTTTGCACTAAATCCCTGAAAAGGACACATTGAGAAGTTTTATGACCCAAGAAATTATGAAATTTACAAAATCCTCTTTTTTTCTTTTGTTCAAGAGGAGGATTTTTAAGTCCCGGGGGTACTATGATTTGCCCATCAGAAACCAACAAATCAAATATTTCATCACATTTAGTTATATCAAATGAATACGTTTTACTAGAAAATTTTTCATTCTTACTTTCAACCAGATTTTTATCTTTTGAAGGTTTAAGCAATTTACAGATATATGGTGGCCCTGGCTTTAATTCAGCCACGTTGACCTCTCCCTCTTCGTATTCACTGTCGCTATTAGAGTCGAACTCACTTGTAGTAACATAAGCTATTTTTTCTTTCTTATGATATTTACTAGCTCTGGCTTTTTCAGCTTTTAGCCTTTCGACCTGGCGTACTCTATCTGCCAGTTGTGCCATGTCTCTCAAATGTTGGGTGTCTAATTTCTTCCTTATGGAATAATCTAACCCACCTGCAGCCATTTCGACTAACTCATGTTCAGGAATTTGTGTAAAACATCTAGCTTTCAGTAACCTAAAACGGTTTAGATAGTCATCGACTGGTTCTGTACCTTTTCGCCTAACTCCAGCCAATTCTTTCAAGCTGATTTTCGACTGTCCCATATAAAATTGTTCATGAAAAAATCGTTCTAATTGGTTCCATGAGAACAAAGATTGGGGAGATAAGGTCGTGAACCAAGTAAATGCATTTTTCGTTAAAGAACTTGGAAAATACTTCATCTTTAGATTTTCATTGTTTGCTATTTCACCAGCCTCTGTCTGGAACCTAGCAATATTTTCGACCGTCGACTCGCCAGTCTCACCAGCAAATTTGGTGAATTTTGGGACTTTCCACCCCCTAGGCAATTCTGTCTGCCTTACATATTCTGACAGCGGGGAAACGAAATTTGGTCTATGCAAACCTACATTTATTCCATTCTGAACTAATATTTGTTCAACTACATTAGAGATATTATTGTGTCCAATATGGACATCTTGCTGGATGTTCCTAAGAACCTGGTCAGCATCTTGATGCCTTTGTACTATTCTAGGGATCTCTTGCTCAATTTGATCTCCTTGTCCTATAGGTTCGACCCCTCTCACATTCGACCCTTGAGTAGTCGAAAGGTTTGGTTGTGGGGGCGCTCCAAAGAAATCTGCAATTCTGGCCATTTGTCCCGCCAATATTTCATAACTTTGATTCGTGTTATTTATCATGGGAGTAAAAACAGTTCCCATTTGTTGAGTAAGGGCATTCACCATTTCATGATTACTTTCGTCCATTTGTTGTCGAATTGACAACATTGACGTAGTACTTAAAGATGGCAACACCTGGTGATTATATCCTATGCCTATAGGTCGACCCACTGGATTTGATGTGCTTGTAGCCATCATGCTGTCAGAATATAATGAAGGATTTGTGTGCAAACCTTACATCATAGACGTGGGCATTCCAAACTGAGGGTTAAAACCTGGTGGAGGCATCATTCCATGAAACGGAGGTCGTAATGGATTCAACGGTGACCGTACATTCGTTGGTGATGATACCATTATTGCTGCCGTCGATCCACCAGTATTTGTTGTTCCCACTGGGGATGAATCTGCGGCATTTTGTGGTGTTGCTCCGGTTAGAACACCTCCTTGATTTCCAGAAAGATCAGAATTATTTGTATTAACTTCAGCCATGTTAGTTAATTTCCGACCACTTCTTAATATCATACATAACTATTATACTAACAAATATAAAACAAACAGCAATTGACGTGTCCCACTGGGCGTGCCAATTTGTTTACCCAAAAAAATGGTAAACAAGCGCTAGTTTCCTTTTTAAAGGTTACTTTTGCGGAATCAACTAGAATACTCCAGGACTAATTGCTTTATTTTGTTATATTATGTGTATCTGGTTTGTATTAAATGCAACAGTAACTTTAAAATAAAAGTAAACACTGAAATTAAAGGCTTTAAAGTAAATCAAAGCAATAAAAAAGCAGTAAATGTGCACTGAAAGATGAGATATAATGTAAAATGGTTGCATTAATTAAACTGGTACGCATACGTACATTCCAAAGTTGCACTCGTTACTCATTTTTGCACAGAGATTTGAGTTTACTTGTGTTTATGTAGAAAATGCGGACCCCTAACTATTTCTATGGAACTTGCTTAAATAGTAAAAATAAATAACTACTACTAACGGTCGACTGGTTATCAGTCAACACGTGTCTTCGACATGCAAGATCTTCAATCGTGAGACCTCCACGCGTCCTGTAAGAACTGCTAGAAAACTGCTTAAAACTACCTCTTAACTTCTAATACCTCTCGACTTCCACTTCAGTTTCTGCAGCAAAATTCTTAAGTCTTCGCATACTTCTTGATCGAACGCTGAAGCCTCTGATAATATTTCTAGTCGAACAGCTTCGACTACTAAGCATTACTTAGTCGAACCACTTCGACCCAAATGGCAATGTAGATATTTAATTGAGGCCCAATTACCAATTTAGGGCCTTTTTACCAAATTGAGGCCCAATTACCAATTTTGAGCCCCAGTTGCCCATTTATTGGTAAGTCGAAATCCTAGGGTAACAGGGACTGACCCTAGGGTGTGACACTCTGAGAAACCACTCCAGGTACCCATCCTGACACTACCCAGGCTGCTGAACCACAACGGCTGTATCCATGATCTCACGGGGGAGCTTAGGATGTGACCCTGAAACCAGCGATCAATGCCACCAGCTGGAGCCTCCGGGACCGGTCGTGGGATGCCCTGTATATAACCAAACTGGCGTATACACCTCTCAAGCAAGTGTCTAGCCACATGGCTCTCCAATCTGACATAACCTGAATATAAGGAAGATGCGTCAAAAAGACGATGCTTGCGGTGACCTATATATGGTGACCAGACGACATCATCCAGCATCAAAGCATCCAGCCTCCACATGTACTCCGTCAAGGGTGCCTCTCCTGGAAGGGTTGTTGAAGCGGTAAAGAGGCAAGCAAAAAGTAATAGGTTTATTATTACCGGGTGATATAGGTTATATCGTATCGTAGTCCACAGAGATTGGTTGAGAAGAACTGTCGTTCGACTATCTCGCGTTCTAAGTTTCATGATTGGGTGCGGAAAGGTAAATGCGGGAAAAGTAAATAAAAGCAAATAAACAATCTATTGTAGCTTAAAAGAATTCAGTCGGGAATCGTATTTCTACTTAACCCGTCGAATACTTAAATCTGAAGATCTATCGCTCAACACTCACAATACGCATCAAAATCACCAGGCATCATTCGAGACGCCACATCAGTGTCCATTTCTACAACACAGACGAAAGCTCAACAGTACTATTCACATCAGCGATTTCTCCACCGACACAAACAACACATAGGCATTAAAATCGATACCCATTATGGTTATTAGCTCTAAATCCATGTCTGAAACATAGAAACTAACAAATATCATTCCTAATCAAGATCTATGATGTCCATTTCTGCAACAACACAAATCCGAAGCATTTAAGCAAAAGATCAAGAACAACAACAAAGATGATTTGTAAAGCGAATATATAAATGATCCCAAGATCCACAAATATACATACAAGAGAGGAAAAATATACATACAAACCCCACCATTGGAATGGGTCACAGGGAAAAAGAAGAACAAGCGGAAACTTCTCGTGTTTGTCGGCACAAACGGAGACCACCCGAGCTAAATCGACATGATAAGACACCCAATAGTGTAGCTTGAACCTCAAAACAACAAAGAATGGATCAGAGCTCAACTTTGTCCAAGAGGTGATAAAAACCTAAAAACACAAAGTTGAACTATTTATACAAAAACAGAATTTCGTAGTGGGCACGACGCGCCCTGTACTAAATGTACCAAACCGCCCTGCGCACGCGACACGCCCTACTCCGGCGCGACGCACCCTCAGTTTTTCCAAAAACTTATTCTTTTGCTCCTACAGCGCGCGACGCGCCCTAATCCGGTGCGACGCGAGCTACACCAGAACAACAACTTTATTTCTTCAAAATGCGTCAGCAGCCGTGTCTTCGACACTTTATTCCTCGAGGCTCCGACAATGCAGAAAAACCTACAGAAATACAACAAAACTATCAAATGGTACATATTTACACGAAAACGTAATAAAACTCAAAGTATACGAATTTACACAAAAACGGGGAATTATTCAAATGGTATTAGTAAAAAGTATCGATAAGTGCCACTAATTACATACACAAAATAACTACATTTTGGCACTTATCAAACTCTCTCCAACTTGAATCTCTTTGTCCTCAAACAAGGCCAGACACTCAAATCGCAAAAGTAAAAATCCAAAGAATCAAGTATCAACAAGATTCTGAAAAACGAAACAATTGTAAGGTTCAAACAAAAACGTACAAACAAAGTAAATACTTACCACAATCCTACAACGACAACATGAAAACGAAACGAATCCTAAGTACAAAAATCATACAAAACATTCTAAAAACAAGCTCAATCACGAATCACGCCTAGCAAAAATTCATCGGTAGATGAAAAACACCGAAAGGTGAGGACTTTGACACACATCCTACAAACTTCCAAACAAAAGACAAAATTATGCATTCATCCACAAACAGTATCAAAAATGCAACGACACGAATCACTAGGGCTTTAAAGGTTGTAATGCGGCTCGATTAACAAACAAGTGATAAGTCTTAAAGCTAATCGAAACAAAAACTTGCCTAAACCTAAGGGAGTAATTACTTCCACAAAGTTTCAAACAAAGTAATTTCAATCCAACTTTTCTCTTCATCACAAGTTTCACACCAAACACAATACTTATTAGCACAAATCTTATTCAACTCTTTTTGTTATTTTCTTTTTCAAACCTCGTCCTCTTTTTCTTTTTCTTTTTATTTTCTTTCCTCAACCTCACATCAACCACAACATAAGCAAGCAAACATCAACCATAACATCAAGTGAATATTCCCTACTTTCTAAGGCAATATAAAAATCCAACTAAACATCATAGTTAAGGGTCAAGAAAAACGATAATCAAAATCCATCAAAAAGGTGAACTATGTCTCAAGTTCAAAAACAAAATGGACAATGACAAAAAGGTTCAAATGTGTTACCAATGGTCACACACTCACAAGGTAAATTGATATTTGGCTAAGGTAGTTGTGCTCAAAATCAAACAAGTGCCTTGATCACTTTCGTGCATTCACAAAATCAATACAAACGAAAGATTAAACATAATAATATCAAGTTAAAACAAGAAATGTCGGTCACTCGCATATATACACAATGGAAAGCCACCTCACATTTATGGTAAGAAGGGAAAACTTATTGTGATTCAAGTCATGAGCAAGTTATACAAAAAGAATGAGTAATATGAAATTTGTACAAATGAAAAGTATCCTAAACATGCTATGATATAGAAAGCGGTAAATGAGTACCTTGCTATGTACAAATTCAATCAATCATTACCGCACAATCGGCATGTTGAATCAATCAAAATTGGAGAATTACCAAATGCGACCACAAGCGAACGAGCCAAAATTTGAATCTAAACACAAACAAAACAATTAAAAAAAACTATAAAATACTATACTATAAAGCCTTAGGGTAAGTGGGAAAGAGGCGAGCCAAGCGAATAATTAAAAAGAATTCACTGGCCAAAAGCAACACAGCGTGCGACACGCCATAAAGCGCGCAACGCGCTCTACACCGGAAAATGAAAAACCAGTCTAGAGACTGCATTTACAGTGTAGCCTCCACTTAACACCTACAAATCTCATTTACAGAAAATTAAAACAGAAAAATACAACCGTTGGGGTGCCTCCCAAGAAGCGCTCGTTTAACGTTGTTAGCTCGACGCCTTTATTATTTCGCGAATGGTAAGTAACTTCCCTGTGGTACGTCAATGTTTTCGCCTCAAACGCAACCTAAAGAAATGACCTAACCACACGCTTGAACAAACGTTACGAAACAATATAATTTACAACAACACGTATGTGCAAATACTCAAACAATAAGAAAAACACAATTTACAATAGAATGGTGAAATTGACTAAACAAGTTGAAAAGTGAAGATATGTAAATTTAAGAGCTAATCCGAGTTCAACTTGTTTAGTAAGTTCAACAAACAAAACGCAACAAGTATAACTATACAAGTATGCGTCTATGCACAAAATATACGACATGGACATATTTACGAAACTTAAAACGTGAAACCATCGCAATACGATTAATCTCAAAACCAATCCCCAGCAACGACGCCATTTTGTTGAAGCGGTAAAGCGACAAGCAAAAAGTAATAGGTTTATTATTACCGGGTGATATAGGCTATATCGTATCGTAGTCCACATAGATTGGTTGAGAAGAACTGTCGTTCGACTATCTCGCGTTCTTAGTTTCATGATTGGGTGCGGAAAGTTAAATGCGGGAAAAGTAAATAAAAGCAAATAAACAATCTATTGTAGCTTAAAAGAATTCAGTCTGGAATCGTGTTTCTACTTAACCCGTCGAATAATTAAATCTGGAGATCTATCGCTCAACACTCACAATACACATCAAAATCACTAGGCATCATTCGAGACGCCACATCAGTGTCCATTTCTGCAACACCGAAGAAAGCTCAACCGTACTATTCACATCAGCGATTTCTCCACCAACACAAAAAACACAGAGGCATTAAAATCGATACCCATTATGGTTATTAGCTCTAAATCCATGTCTGAAACCTAGAAACTAACAGATATCATTCATAATTAAGATCTATGATGTCCATTTCTGCAACAACACAAATCCGAAGCATTTAAGAAAAAAGATCAAGAACAACAACAAAGATGATTTGTAAAGCGAATATATAAACGATACCAAGATCAAAAAATATACATACAAGAGGGTAAAAATATACATACAAACTCCACCATTGGAATGGGTCCCAGGGAAAAAGAAGAACAAGCGGAAACTTCTCGTGTTTGTCGGCACAATCGGAGACCATCCGAGCTAAATCGACATGATGAGACACCCAATAGTGTTGCTTGAACCTCTAAACTACAAAGAATGGATTAGAGCTCAACTTTGTCCAAGAAGAGGTGATAAAAACCTAAAAACACAAAGCTGAACTATTTATACAAAAACAGAATTTCGCAGAGGGCGTGACGCACCATAGGTTTGTGCGACGCGCCCTGTACTAAATGTACCTGTTTACTGTGGAAATTGGTAAAAAAAACCGCTGGTCCTCCCAAAGCATCAAAACTAAGGGTTACTTGCAAGATCGACTAGTTGATCTTAAGATCACGTGCTAAAGTTTGGAATTGTATCTGTTTTGTCGAAGTGTCTACCTAAGAAACGGTTTTCCAAGGCAGATAACAAACACAATGTTTTTCCACACTGAGTGTTAGATCTGACCGACAGGTGACTCGTGACCGACGGGACAAACCTAAACTTAAGGATTTTTGGTGAAAGTATGGGCGTACTGGTTTTGCCTTCGTGGGTGACTTGTGACCACCAGACAGCTGAAGGATAGAAAAACACTTAGGAAGGGGGGTTTGAATAAGTGTAGCTTTAAAACTTGTAAGATAAAAACAGTTTGCACAATGATTTTTATCCTGGTTCGTTGTTAACTAAACTACTCCAGTCCACCCCCTTGGAGTGATTTACCTCACCTGAGGATTTAATCCACTAATCACACGAGATTACAATGGTTTTCCACTTAGACAACTTCTAAGTCTTCTAGAGTATACTGATCACAACCTGATCACTCTAGGAACAATCTGCTTAGATACCCTCTAAGACTTTCTAGAGTATACTGATCAACAACCTGATCACTCTAGTTCTTACAACTTAATGTAAACAAATTCTAAGAGTTACAATGCTTCTAATAAAGCTATTATCACAACTGTGATTTTCTCTTAAGTTTAAGCTTAATCTCACTAATATATTACAACAGCAATGTAGTGAGGTTGATGATGAAGTTAGAGAGCTTTTTGAATTTGACAGTGTTTCAGTATATTTGCGCACGAGTTATATCCAGCTTCTCATCAGAACTTCAATATATAGGCGTTTGAGAAGATGACCGTTGGGAGCATTTAATGCTTTGCGTATTCCGTACAGCATTGCATTTAATGTTTCACTCTTTTGTCAACTACCTCGAGCCTTGCTTTCGCTGTGTCTACTGACGTTGCCTTTAATAGCTTTCAATGTTCCTTTTGTCAGTCAGCGTAGCCTGCCAGCTAGTACTTGCTTCTGATCTGATGTTTGTGTGAACAACGTTTGAATATCATCAGAGTCAAACAGCTTGGTGCAGAGCATCTTCTTGTCTTCTGACCTTGAAGTGCTTCTGAGCGTGATACCATGAGAACTTCAGTGCTTCTGCTTCTGATCTCAAGTCCTTCTGATGCTTCCATAGACCATGTTCTGATTCTGCTTGACCATCTTCTGATGTCTTGCCAGACCATGTTCTGATGTTGCATGTTGAACCTTCTGAGTCAGTGCTTCTTGCGCTGATTTTATGCATACTCTTTATATAATTCCTGAAATGGAAATTGCATAGTATTAGAGTACCACATTATCTCATACAAAATTCATATACATTGTTATCATCAAAACTAAGAATATTGATCAGAACAAATCTTGTTCTCACAATCTCCCCCTTTTTGATGATGAAAAAAACATACATAAATGATATGAATTTACGATCAGAATATCGGACGGCTAAAGACAATTACACAGCTATAGCATAAGCATATAAACCTAGTGTGTGAATATGTCTCCCCCTGAGATTAACAATCTCCCCCCTGAGATAAATAATCTCCCCTGAAATAAATACTGGAAGAAATTTATAAATAAAAGACTTCCCTGAGTATTTTCCATTTCAGTTGAGACGATCACATATGCTTAGATCTTCAGAACATTCATAGCTTCTGATTCTTGCTTCCATAGGACAGCTTCAGAGCTTGAATTTCTTCTTGAATCATTGCATGCTAGATTGTATCAGAACATTGTTGAATGTACCAGAGCATCATCAGAGCATCTCTACATCCTGAAATGTTACAGAACAAACTAAACGAAAACAGTCAGAGCATGAATGAATCAGAACATAAAATATGTATCAGAACATATAATATGAATCAGAGCAAAAATAATAATGTTTCAGAGCATATTTAGAACTAAAACATGCATCATAACATATAAGGAATAAGAATGTGTTAGAGCATATTCTATCATCAGAATATCAGAATATTCTTCCTTCTTGCTTCTGATCTTGAAGCTTTACAGCACTCAGCTTGCTTCAATTTCCATGAACTTGATTCCATACAGAATTATTTTTCCTCATGTCTTTGCGTCTCATGTTGAGCTTTTAAGAAGATCTTCACTTCCTGCAAAACACTCAAAGACATAGAACTTGCAAATTCTTGTTAGAAATGTGGAGACTTTCTCCCAGCAACTGATAATATAAATCAGATCATTTATCACATTTTCTCCCCCTTTTTGTCATAACATCAAAAACACAAAAGATTCAGATGAAAAACAAAACAAAATGAGAGAAAAGAAGATAACTTTCATTGATTGCAAAAAAGAGAATTGTCAGAAGTACAAGGAAGATGCATAGAAGACAAATGCAAGAAAGAAAGAAACTACTAAGACACAAAAGGACTAAGACGACCCTAGCTTAGACATAATCTTGACCAGCATGTCATGAATCCTAGCATTGCTCTCAGTCTGCCTCTCCATGAAAGTGCGGAACTCAGCATTGGTAGTATCTTGCGCGTCTATGCGAGAAGATAGCTCAGCTTGGTTCTTCTGAATAACCTCTAGAGTCTTCACCAGAAGAAATGGTTCACCAGAAGAAGCTTCACAACTTCTGTTCAGAGGGACAGCATTCTGAACCGCAGCTTCCATAGTCAGATCATCACCTTGATGTTCCTCAACAGGAATAGTCCCAGCAAGATGATCTTCAGCATTAGCTTCTTCCATAGAAGCATCTCCTTCATATTCTGCAGCAGGAAGATCAGAATCTCCATTCTCAAGAGCTTGAAGAATGGCAGCAAGATTCCTTGGAGCAGAAGGACCTTCAACTTCTGGCGGGTCAACAACTTCTGGAATGACCAAGTTGGGGTCTTCCTCAGAAGGATTTTTCCTCAGAAAGTCAAACAAGGACTTGAAATCTCCAGTCAGAACTGGATACTTAGGTCTCCAGACCACAATATCCCTGCAAGGGTTAGCTTCCATTTCCGCAGCAATTCGTGCTTCTACAAGTTCATCAGTGAATTCCTTCTCTTCAAAGATATATCTCCCTCCAAGACGACTGAACCATAAGTCTTCATAGGGTCTCAGAATTCCACAAGGTCGTGGAGCGAGTTCTACACAAATTTCCTAAAGTTCTTCAAAATAAGCATTTGCTTTTCTTCGGAAGGTTCTCCAGAATTTTCGCATAGCAACATCATTTAATCCACCATGTTCAACTATTCTGAGAGTATCAAAGACTCTTCTGACGTTCCTCTTTACCATTTCATAGATTAAACCAATAGGGTATGCTCGGCTGGATTTTATTTTGGTTATGGGGGAATCTGGGTTTGGAACAGAATAGGGTTGAGGCTCTCTATCCAAACGAAAAGATGATTCTGCTTCATTCTCAGAATCTAACACTACCATCTCAGCTTCAGGACGAGGCTTGGGTGTGTAATTGCAGTCACGGAGCAATTGCTCATGTGATGCAGAATCTGGAATATCTGATACGGAAGGATTATTGTGAGAGGTGGAAGGAATGGGTTCATAGTTTGCATGAGGTGGGGGTTGAGAAGTGGGTGTATTTGTGTGAGGTGGAAAGAGAGTTTGAAGGGGTGGTATATCAAGGACCTGGTTTTCAAGGGCCTGGTCAGAAGCAAGGTTGGTTGTGGGTGGAGATGAAGGAATGGGAACATTTGTGATGGGTGAATGAGGAGGAGTAAGAGATTTGGTTACAGGAGAAGAAGGAGGTGTGAGAACATGGATGTTTATAGGTGATTATGATGGGGCTTTTATAGGTTGATTTACAAGTTCAGGGGTTTGAGCAACAGCTATTGGTGCAACTTCTGAACGTAAAGCAGGAACAGAATCAGGTTCAGAGAGATGTATACCTTTGGACACCTTTTGAACTGCTTCAAACACAGCCTCAAGCTTCCTCTGCTTCTTACTCTTCTGCTCTTCCACAATCTTAGCCTTCCCAAGAGAAATTTCTCTTCTTCTGGCAGATTCCAGTTTCTCCTTCTCATTTTCAGCAGCTTTCTGACCTTCAACTTCTTGAGTTGTTGGTCCTTGAATGATTTCTTCTTGCTGATTCACAGCTTCTTGAACTTCCTCATCTTCATCTGAGGCATTAATGATCAATTTTCTTTTTCTTGTCTTCTTCTTCTCAACAGATTTTTCAGTTTCCACATTTTTGTTAGAAGACTTTCTTTTCTTCTTCTTCTCAGCAGTCTCCTTTTCATTTTTCTTATTTGCAACAGAAACAACCTGAACTCTTTCAGCAACATCTTCTTCTTGAGCAGCTTTCTCAACAATAGTAGCAGCAGCTACACTCTGGACTACCTTCTCCTGGTTATCAGAAGGATGATCAAATTTTCTTTTTGTCCTTCTTTCCTTCTTGACAACCGCTTCAGGGGCAGCTTCTGAAACATCTTCTGAAGCAACAGGCCTGGAAGTGGAAAATTTATTGCGACCACCCTTAGCAGGAGCAACTTTTCCTTCTTCTTCTTTGAGTGAGTTCAGATATATAGTTCTGACTTCTGGCAGCTCACTTCTGAAGAAGGACTCAAAGTCAGCAAGAACAGGATCTCTTCTGCTTCTTGCTCCAGGAAGAGGTTGAGGGGTTTGAACAACAACATCAATAACACTCATCTTTCTCAAAGTGAGAGCATTTAAGCAACTTCCAAAATCAACAACAAGATCTTTGATTGTCCCTTGAGCTTCCAGGTCCTCAACAATCTTGGAATGAACCAGAAGATTTGTAATAATTCTTCCAAAAGGAATAATAGTACACTTCTTCTTTCTGAAAGCATTTCTGGAATCCCTCACAGCATTCCACATGTGGTTGAAGATTATGTAGATAACATCAACCTTCTTCTGAGTGGCAATGCAATACAGAATGTATTTCCGCTCATTGTTGACAAAATCTGCAGAATGGGTTGCTTTCCTGTGATAGAAACACTCCAGAAGAATCTTGGTCCAGATTTTGTAGAGATCCTTCATGCCCTTGACACGATCAGTTTTCTTCACATCTTTATAGAGAGTAGCCAATACTTCATCCCATTCAGCCCTTAGATCAATTTCATGAGCACCCTCAGGGTTTCTTAGATCAAACATCATTCTCAGGATGTTTTCAGTAACAACTACAAACTTCCCATGGACAAAGGACAGAATAGATTTAGGAGCAACAACAGCATGCACCCAAAATTCCTTTACAAGATCTGGGTAAACCGGTCCACAGATCTCAGCAAATAAAGAGGTCCATCCTTGAAAGATGATATCTTCTTTAAGATGATACCCATGTTCTTCAAGACTGTCAAAGTCTACCATTAGTTCACAGATAACTTCTAACTCCTTTTTGGGAATAGAGCAGGAGATAAGTGGAACAAGTTCCTGATCTTCTTCTTGAAGATGGAGAGAAGCAGATGAACCAGCGTTGAGAGATGATGAGGCAGCCATTGAAACAGTAATGAGATTGCAAGAACAAATTTTGGGTTTTCGCTTAGGGTTAGAGAAAAGGGCAAAGAGGTTACAAAAATGCATGCACAAGGAGAGAGAGAATGGGAGCGAAAAAAATAAACGTTATGATTTGAAATGTATTTATAGAGACGGATTTGAAAAAGAATGCAATAAAATTATGAGAGTGAACAGTTACAGAATCAAATGAAATCTACTGCATTAAATGATGAGTGACGTTAGGTGAGAGAACGTGGTAATTGAAATGATTTACACAGTTACCTAGGGCGGCGTCCCATCAGATTCACTCACGCTTTTACCATTCGTGCAGACACGTGTTCACCATCAGAAACACTTGATGACAGTTGTGTTGTATTGCATTTGCTTCTGATGATGAATAGAGCTTTTCATCTTCTGATTCTGGTCACTGATTCTGACTGCCATTCTTTAGAAATGATTTAGTTATGATAGGATCATCTTTCTTTCCAAGGATCACATCTTCTGAGTGAGCTGAAATGAGTCTAGAAGATCTTCTGACTGTTGGCTCTTCAGAAATTCTGAGATTCTCTAAAGATGCAGCAACTTGATCTTCTGATTCTTTGCTTCTGAGATTTTCAGCTTCTGAAACTTTGCTTCTTGGTTCTACAGCTTCTGATATATCAATATCTATATCTGCAAAATTCTCAAACTGCTTTGGCTTTTCAAGACCAAGCTTATCATCAAATCTGATATTGATTGATTCTTCTACTACCAATGTTTCAGTATTGTATACTCTGTAGCCTTTAGAGCGTTCAGAATATCCAAGAAGGAAACATTTTTGTGCCTTAGAATCAAACTTACCAAGATGATCTTTAGTATTCAGAATGAAACAAACACATCCAAAAGGATGAAAATATGAAATGTTGGGCTTTCTGTTCTTCCACAATTCATAAGGAGTCTTATTTAGAATAGGTCTTATAGAGATTCTATTCTGAATATAACATGCAGTGTTTATTGCTTCTGACCAGAAGTGCTTAGCCATATTGGTTTCATTGATCATGGTTCTGGCCATTTCTTGTAGAGTCCTATTCTTTCGCTCTACAACTCCATTTTGCTGTGGAGTTCTAGGGCAAGAGAAATCATGGGCAATACCATTTTCTTTGAAGAACTCCTCAAAGAATCTGTTCTCAAATTCACCACCATGATCACTTCTGACCTTTATGATTTTGCACTCCTTCTCGGATTGAATTTGAGTGCAGAATTCAAAGAACACTGAATGAGACTCATCCTTGTGTTTTAAGAACTTTACCCATGTCCAGCGGCTATAATCATCTACGATGACTAATCCATATTTCTTCCCTCTGACAGATGCTGTTTTGACTGGTCCAAACAGATCAATGTGCAGAAGTTCTAACGGCCTTTAGGAAGAGACAACATTCTTAGATTTGAATGTAGGTCTGGAGAACTTGCCCTTCTGACATGCTTCACAAAGAGCATCTGATTTGTATTTCAGATTTGGGAGTCCTCTGACCAGATTTAGTTTGTTAATCTGAGAAATCTTTCTCAAACTAGCATGTCCTAATCTTCTGTGCCAGACCCATTGCTCTTCAGAAACAGACATAAGGCAAGTCACCTTCTGCTTCTCAAGATCTGAAAGATCAATCATATAAATGTTGTTCTTTCTCTTGCCTGTAAATAGGATTGATCCATCCTTCTGACTTACAGCCTTGCAATACTTTTGATTAAAGATTATGTCATAACCATTGTCACTTAATTGACTTATGGACAATAAGTTATGCGCTAATCCTTCTACAAGAAGTACATTAGTTATGGAAGGAGAGTTACCAATACTTATGGTTCCAGAGCCAATAATTTTGCCCTTCTGATCTCCTCCAAACTTGACTTCTCCACCAGATTTAAGCACCAGGTCTTGGAACATAGACCTTCTTTCCGTCATGTGTCGCGAGCACTCAGAGTCTAGGTACCATGACATTTTGTGCTTTGTCTTCTTTGCTGCTAAGGATATCTGCAACAGAAATTATCTTCTCCTTAGGTACCCACAGTTTCTTGGGTCATTTCTTGTTAGTTTTCCTCAAGTTCTGATTGAACTTGGGTTTATCATGATAAGTAACAGGAGGAACAGCATGATATTCTTTAGGTTTGGCAGCATGATATCTTTTAGGTTGTGTCACATGCTTCTTGGTGTGTGTAGTGTTAAAGCTTTTGGCATGTGAAGTGAGCCTAATATCATGTGAGTGGCCATATTTGAACTGATCATACAATGGCTTGTATGTGATTTTCAAATCATCAACAGATTCAAATTTTATGTGAGGTATCACCCTCATAGCCAAAACCAAACCTTTTGTTTCCAAAAACACCATATATCATAGAAACAAGATGACTTCTGCCAATACTTCTAGATAGGAACTTTCTGAAGCTCGAGTCATATTCTTTCAGAATATGATTGAGACTAGGAATGGATTTTTCTGATTCATAAGGAGATCCAATATCTTTGGATAATTTTAAAACTTTTTCCTTCAGTTCAGAATTTTCCACTTCCAGCTTCTTAGTTTCAAATTCAAATTGCTTTTTCAGCTTTTTGTATTTGATACTAAGATGAGCCTTGAGTTCCAGAAGTTCAGTTAAACTGGAAACTAACTCTTCTCTAGATAGTTTAGAAAATACCTCTTCAGAATCTGATTCTGATGTAGATTCTGATCTATCATCCACTGTGGCCATCAGTGCAAAGTTAGCTTGCTCGCCTTCAGAGTCTGATTCTGATTCTGATTCAGAATCATCCCATGTTGCCATAAGACCCTTCTTCTTATGAAACTTCTTCTTGGGATTCTCCTTCTGAAGTTTTGGACATTCATTCTTGAAGTGTCCAGGCTCATTGCACTCATAGCAGATGACCTTCTTCTTGTCAGATTTTCTGCTACTAGAAGATTCTCCTCTTTCAAGCTTCTTTGAACTTCTGAAGCTCTTGAACTTCCTTTGCTTGCTCTTCCAGAGTTGGTTTACCCTTCTGGAGATCATGGACAGTTCATCTTCTTCTTCTGATTCTGATTCTTCAGAATCTACTTCTTCAGCCTGAAAAGCGTTGGTGCATTTTTTAAAATTAGATTTTAATGCAATAGACTTACCTTTCTTCTGAGGCTCATTTGCATCCAGCTCTATCTCATGGCTTCTCAAGGCACTGATTAGCTCTTACAAAGAAACCTCATTCAGATTCTTTGCAATCTTGAATGCAGTCACCATTGGACCCCATCTTCTGGGCAAGCTTCTGATGATCTTCTTTACATCATCAGCCTTGGTGTAGCCTTTGTCCAGAACTCTTAATCCAGCAGTTAGCGTTTGAAATCTTGAGAACATCTTCTCAATATTTTCATCATCCTCCATCTTGAAGGCTTCATATTTCTGGATTAGAGCAAGAGCTTTGGTTTCCTTGACTTGAGCATTTCCTTCATGGGTCATCTTCAATGACTCATATATATCATAGGCAGTTTCCCTGTTAGATATCTTCTCATACTCACCATGAGAGATAGCATTCAGCAAAACAGTCCTATATTTATGATGATTTTTGAATTGCTTCTTTTGATCATCATTCATCTCTTGTCTTGTAAGCCTTACGCCAGTAGCTTTCACTGGATGTTTGTAACCATCCGTCAGAAGATCCCATAAGTCACCATCTAGACCAAGGAAGTAACTTTCAAGTTTATCTTTCCAGTATTCAAAGTTTTCACCATCAAATACTGGTGGTCTAGTATAACCATTGTTACCATTTCCATTGTATTGCTCAGCAGAGCCAGATGTAGATGTATTTGTTGGAATTTCACCAGACATCTTGACTTAAGCGTTTTTCTCTTCCTGAATCTTTTCTAAACACGGTTAAGTACTTGCACCTTAGAAAAAAGATCAAGAACACAAATCCGAAGCATTTAAGAAAAAAGATCAAGAACAACAACAAAGATGATTTGTAAAGCGAATATATAAACGATCCCAAGATCAAAAAATATACATACAAGAGGGGAAAAATATACATACAAACTCCACCATTGGAATGGGTCCCAGGGAAAAAGAAGAACAAGCGGAAACTTCTCGTGTTTGTCGGCACAATCGGAGACCATCCGAGCTAAATCGACATGATGAGACACCCAATAGTGTTGCTTGAACCTCTAAACTACAAAGAATGGATCAGAGCTCAACTTTGTCCAAGAAGAGGTGATAAAAACCTAAAAACACAAAGCTGAACTATTTATACAAAAACAGAATTTTGCAGAGGGCGTGACGCGCCATAGGTTTGTGCGACGCGCCCTGTACTAAATGTACCTGTTTACTGTGGAAATTGGTAAAAAACCGCTGGTCCTCCCAAAGCATCAAAACTAAGGGTTACTTGCAAGATCGACCAGTTGATCTTAAGACCACGTGCTAAAGTTTGGAATTGTATCTGTTTTGTCGAAGTGTCTACCTAATAAACGGTTTTCCAAGGCAGATAACAAACACAATGTTTTTTCACACTGAGTGTCAGATCTAACCGACAGGTGACTCGTGACCGACGGGACAAACCTAAACTTAAGGATTTTTGGTGAAAGTATGGGCGTACTGGTTTTGACCTTCTAGGGTGACTCGTGACCACCAGACAGCTGAAGGATAGAAAAACACTTAGAAAGGGGGGTTTGAATAAGTGTAGCTTTAAAACTTGTAAGATAAAAACAGTTTGCACAATGATTTTTTTCCTGGTTCGTTGTTAACTAAACTACTCCAGTCCACCCCCTTGGAGTGATTTACCTCACCTGAGGATTTAATCCACTAATCACACGAGATTACAATGGTTTTCCACTTAGACAACTTCTAAGTCTTCTAGAGTATACTGATCACAACCTGGTCACTCTAGGAACAATCTGCTTAAATACCCTCTAAGACTTTCTAGAGTATACTGATCAACAACCTGATCACTCTAGTTCTTACAACTTAATGTAAACAAATTCTAAGAGTTACAATGCTTCTAATAAAGCTATTATCACAACTGTGATTTTCTCTTAAGTTTAAGCTTAATCTCACTAATATATTACAACAGCAATGTAGTGAGGTTGATGATGAAGTTAGAGAGCTTTTTGAATTTGACAGCGTTTCTGTATATTTGCGCACGAGTTATATTCAGCTTCTCATCAGAACTTCAATATATAGGTGTTTGAGAAGATGACCGTTGGGAGCATTTAATGCTTTGCGTATTCCGTACAGCATTGCATTTAATGTTTCACTCTTTTGTCAACTACCTCGAGTCTTGCTTTCGCTGTGTCTACTGACATTGCCTTTAATAGCTTTCAACGTTCCTTTTGTCAGTCAGCGTAGCCTGCCAGCTAGTACTTGCTTCTGATCTGATGTTTGTGTGAACAATGTTTGAATATCATCAGAGTCAAACAGCTTGGTGCAGAGCATCTTCTTGTCTTCTGACCTTGAAGTGTTTCTGAGCGTGATACCATGAGAACTTCAGTGCTTCTGCTTCTGATCTTAAGTCCTTCTGATGCTTCCATAGACCATGTTCTGATTCTGCTTGACCATCTTCTGATGTCTTGCCAGACCATGTTCTGATGTTGCATGCTGAACCTTCTGAGTCAGTGCTTTTTGCGCTGATTTTGTGCATACTCTTTATATAATTCCTGAAATGGAAACTGCATAGTATTAGAGTACCACATTATCTCATACAAAATTCATATACATTGTTATCATCAAAACTTAGAATATTGATCAGAACAAATCTTGTTCTAACAACAGCGTCAACTCAGAGGTTGTTCTTTGATCGTAACAACCGGTCTCAACCTACTTGGTTGAAATAACAATTAAAAGACAAAACGAATACTGGTTAAAGAACACAACATAGAGAAAAGCTTTGAAGCATACAATTAAAAAATAAAGGATTTGCATTGAAAATAAAGATGGTGATTCACATACATCAAGACCTTCAGCAACTCTTGTTTCCTTAAGGGCGAAAATTGGGCAGAGTGTAAGCAAGCAGTTTGATTGTAATAGTGAACACACTTTTTCTACATTGTTCTGATCTATTTATAGGATTTCCATGAAATAACTACCTAACATAATCTACGGCTGAGATTCGAGTTGGCACCAACTGCTTCGTAAGATCCTTTTCTGTGCTTGACGCTCTTGACACACGACCTTGGCCTGGTAACCGTCCCTTAATCATTTCAAACTTTGAAATTTGAATTCTCGCGCTTCAGTAACTTCTGGTAATCGTCTCCAGATTCGAAGTCTCTTTTACAATCGAAGGCTCGGTCTGAAAATCTTCTAAGTGTGGAATCTTTACATTCGACTTTCGCTTTCTACTTCGAATGCAGACGACCTCGACACCCTTCTATTTTAACATTCACTTTATTCTTTGCTTGTAAATTTTCTTGTTAGAATGGAAGGGTCTTCTGCTGGGGACACGTGTCCTGCTTTGTCTCTAGAATTTTTCCAGGGTAACAGTAACAAACCGCCCTAGCGCGCGACGCGCACTAAACTGGCGCAACGCGCCCTAATCCGGCGCGACGCGCCCTCAGTTCTGCCAAAAATTTAGTCTTTTGCTCCTACAGTGCGCGATGCGCCCTAATCCGGTGCGACGCGAGCTACACCAGAATAGCAGCTTTATTTCTTCCAAACGCATCCGCAGCCGTGTCTTCGACACTTTATTCCTCGAGGATCCGACAACGCAGAAAAACCTACAAAAATACAACAAAACTATCAAACGGTACATATTTACACGAAAACGTAATAAAACTCAAAGTATACGAATTTACACAAAAACGGAGAATTATTCAAATGGAATTAACAAAAAGTATCGATAAGTGCCACTATTTACATACACAAAATTACTACATTTTGGCACTTATCAAGGGTCTGTCTAGCCTTCCACCTCATCGCACAAGGGTAAGCAGTCGCACAAGGCTGGGTCCTCCGCTCACAGATGCGAGGGAAGTTCTCGTAGATCCAACACTGCATAAATAAAAATAGTCAAGCCCATGTAAAATAAAATAAAACACAAAAAACCATGTAAGAATATATACTTGTAGCCAGCTTAGA
This sequence comes from Vicia villosa, assembly GCF_029867415.1. Lineage (NCBI taxonomy): Eukaryota > Viridiplantae > Streptophyta > Magnoliopsida > Fabales > Fabaceae > Vicia > Vicia villosa. The sequence continues at coordinate 103,801,427 of NC_081181.1, read as the reverse complement.
TAACCAGCAAGTTGTCTGGTGTCAAGACGAGAAGCGACATCAAGCACCGTGTATAGCATCGTCAGAGCGGCCACTCCCTAAGCCCAATACGGGGTATCAAGGTCGCTGAAGAGAGTAAGATAGCAGACATCTATATAATATGCAGACTTGTCCGTAAAGAGAGTACATGCCACTAGATGTAGCATGTACGCCCTAGCGGCACCCTGGTATCTCTCTGCATCGACAAGTTGCTGATAAACCTTACTCAGCCAAGACATCCTGAGGTGAAAGCCTCGAGTGTTACCAAACTCCTTGAGCACAGCCAGCTCATCAACCTCTAACGCATCCCTCACCATCTGGACCACCGTCGTCTGGTCCCTATGAACTGGTGTAAAAAATGTACCAGCTATCGGAAGGTGAAACAGGGAACTAACATCATCCAGAGTCACCGTCATCTCCCCGAGTGGAAGATGGAAGGATGATGTCTCCAGGTGCCACCTCTCTACAAAAGCTGATAATAGAGGGGTGTTATACCCCAAAATTTGCCCGCATCATTTTTCAAGAAAACTCCAATCTGGAAATTAAGAGTCTCATATAATCATGGATTTTTATTTCAACAAAGATCCTGATATATGAAATACTTAGTTTTTAGAATTTTTCTTATACAGTAATTTGGCTTGCAATTGAATTTATTCTTACGCAAACGCCAAATGCTGTTTATTACTTCACACATGCTATTTATTTACTTACAGATAAATAGTACTGACACAATTGGTACAGAGTTAAATCTTTTTGGAGGCGCAGAATCAGGAAACTCAGACTGTACTGGTAACAAGTAGATTATTATTATCTTTTGTTTCCCACTAATTTTTGTATTATATTCCATTATTTTCAAAAATCTTTTCAAAATCTCTTTTTCAAAATCAAATCTCTCTTTTTCCCAACACTATCTCCACTTTCTTTCAAATCTTACTTCCACTCAAATTTTCCTTTTGTACGGAATCACATCATTCCCCAACGTCTCTATCCTTCTTTCCATTCTATAAATACCTCCCATTTTCTTCCATAAAATCTCACATCAAATTCTAATTCATCTCTCAAATTCCTACCTCCTATCTATTTTCTCTTCTTCCCTGACAAGAATGGCAAAGTGGATAGAGACACTGTTTCTTACAGTCATCACCATTGCTACGGTGATCATGACTTTCTTCTGCCTGCATAGTCCTGAAGAGTGTGGACCTGCAATGGTTGCACTCCTAATCATCTACATGTTATTGTTCATAGCATGGGTCATTAACCGTCATTCCTGAAGTCTGCCGTATTTCTTATTTCTTAAATGTACCGTTTATTCGTCGTACTGTTCAATATAGTATGTAATATTTGTACTGTCAGTATTAAATGTTTTACTATCTGTCATAATATTGCTTAGTTACTAAGATAATATTTTGTGTGTTTTCTGCCAGTCAAATATTCCTATTTCTGTGCATTAAATGATTTTCAGGGTTATTATCGGTAATTTTGCCCGCATACCGTAAATAATAGTTATTTATTATGTCTGTGTTTTTTAACAAGTCATGTAAATAAACTTTCATTTTTCACATAAAAAAAAAACAAAAACAACAAAAAAGAAAATTAACTTTGACTGTTGATTTTTCACTCTAACTGCTACGTCAATACCTGAACAGTCAGTTGACAGCCAAACTGCTGGCAGTACAATTCTCAGTGTTTTGTACCATCAATCAAATCAATCTTTCACAATTCAAAATTCCAAGATTTTTGTGCTAGAAGTCTTCTGAATATCACGCGATTAGCAGAGACTCAACACTGCACAAAAATCAGGTACGCTTAACTGTCTCCTACACAAACAGTCCCTAATCAGGGTTTTTCTTGTTTTTACAGGGGCAACAAGTTTTTGAGAGCTCAAATGGATTTCATACACATCCATATATCTCAAAGTACCATCATACAAATTTTCAAACTTCAATTCACTCAGACGCACCGTCAGCAGCTCAAATAGTTAACAGACGACCCGTTTGACCAAAAAAGTCAACAGACAGTCAAAAATGAAATTTTTTGTCAAAGTCCATATTTTGTCAAAGGATTCATCATTTGATCATTGGATGATCATAATTCATCAAGGAAAGATCAAAAATCAACAAAACCCTAAGATTCAAAATTAGGGTTTTTGCCTGAAAAGTCAACTCAACTTTGACTGATCATAACTCTCTCATCCTTCATCCAAAAAATTCAAACCAAAGCTTGTTTTGAAGTAAATTCAATTATCTTTCAAATTCCATTGATCCCATGGTCATTGGATTCACCATTTGAAAAATATGATCAAAGACATTACAGGTCATTTTCAAAGTCAACAAAAAGACACTTTTTTCAAAAGGACACACAAGGAGCTTCAAAAATCATTTTGACATGAGACCAAAGACATTGGTTATAGGACTCTTTGAGGTTTCCAAAAAGTGCAAGATCTCCTTCATATGACAAAAATTGAAGGATTTACACCTTGTTGAAGTTGGCTAAACTTTAGGAAAATACATGAAACCAACATTGCTCAAAAATGTATTTTTTCCAAATGGGGCCAAGTTTTCAGCATTCAAACATCATTTCCATGATGTTATGGGCCTCCCACGACCAAGACTAAGCCCACACCTTTTTTATCCATTTTTTGCATGATTTTATCTTATTTTAAGATTAAAATTAAAAGGAAAATGGATGGATAAATGGTAGCTTAACTTCCAAGCATGACTCACCCAGGAATCTTCATCTTTCTGCAGAGAATTGAAGAGCAAGGCAGATGCATTGAAGACAAGAGGACTTGGTCAATAATTCAAAGCTTTTTTAATATAAAAAATGCAAGAATTCCACAAAGGCAACTAGTTGCTTCTTAGCTTCAATTCTAAGCACTCAATGCTTATAAATAGGCTAGCATGCTTCAGTAACAGAAGGGACACGAATTCAGAAGCATTCATAAGCATAGAGCACTCTTGTAACAACTTGTAATTTTCAAAGAAAATTGGAATTCGAATTTTAAGTTTCAATCCATTTCAATACAAAATAAATATTCAAACACCTTCCTCAAGCATTACTGAACATATCTCAATCATTTCCAAGTCTTGAAACCTCATAAATCGAGCTACCTAGGCCACGGTTTGTTCAAACTAAAACCAACTTATATCTCATAACTCACGCATATTTAACAAGATGTAGATGCATAATTATGTTTGGTTTGAAGCTTGGTCGTTTCTGGAGCTTCAATTGGATTTTAATGGCTGTTTATAGCATATACCATTTTAGGGTTTTCTTAGCTCAAAATTAGGGTTCTTCAATAGGGCCAAAATTAAAGCAAATTAAAGACATGGTTAAATTCAGTGGAACAAGACGAGTTGAATGGTACCATCGCGCCAAATTTATTTGCTTGTTTACCCCTATTCGTTATTTTGCAGAATTAGGGTTCACTTACTATAGCGCTTTTTTACAAAAGTGCTGTTAAAGGCCTTGTCTGAAGGTTGAAGACGAAGACGTGTCTTCCTCCCATTGGTTCAGAAGCGCGCGCGTGTTTTTTAAATTTATCTCTAATCAAGTGTTTTGCAGGTGTAACGTGTACCATGTGCCTCAAAGTCTGGACCATCTGATCTTGCTTAACAGCTCATCCAACGCCTCAGAACACGCATGCGCATCATACTCCCTCATTTAATTTCCACATCTGATCAGTATCCTTTTATTTCTTATTTTTATTTTAATTTCCTTGTTAAATTAATTAAAAATAGTTTTAAAAATCCAAAAAATACACAAAAAATATTTTTAGACTTCTAAAATAATATATTATTTTCTGAAATAAAAATATTTTATTTTTCTTCAAAATTTCAATATTTTGCATAATTAATTAGTATATATTTATATATTTGCTTTTTAATTATTCTAACCAATCAAAAAATCATAAAAAAAATTGTTCTTTATATTAAATATTGTTTATATATTATAAACTAATTTTGTACATATTTTGAATAATTTTATCTTTAAGTTTTAATTATTTGTATAATTATTTGCATAATTATGTATTAATTAACTTAATCAATTTCAAATCAATTTCCAAAAATTCCAAAAAAATTAGTTTTGTTTTAAAATTAATTGACAAATATTTTGTACATATTTTAAACTTAATTTCTAGGTTTAAATCTATTTTCATCTTTTTTTCTTCATTTTAATTTAATTAATCATGCATTAATCATAATTAAAATCAATCATAAAAAATCCAAAAAAACATGCCTTTTATTTTTCTTGCAATTTAAATTCCTAGATAAATGTATAGGATGTCAAATTCATGTAAATAGGCTAGTTTACATTTCCTGCACAATCGATGTAATAGCGTAGATTTACTTTCCGCACTTTACATTTCCGCATTTTAATTTCCCGCATATATATAAACTGCGTGTATGTCAAAGATAAAATTGAACCGTTAGATCACTAACTTCAAAGATAAATATCTGAACCCAATCACAATCACACTTGCACCTCTTCAGGTAATCCCTTTCTCATTCTTTTCAAAATCAAAGTCAAAATTCCACTGTTTTGAGTACAAAATCGAACCTTGCGTTTATATCCAGTGAAAGGATAGATTTTTAAAGGAAATAGGATAAAGACCTTACAACTCAGGGTATACCTCCTAGTTTGCTTGCTCAAATCAAAACAAACAAATTCTCATACACTGTTGTTTTTCAAAACAAAACTTTCAAAAAAGACAATACTTTGTATACATCCAAACACGGATTATTACAAAGTTAACGTTCTTTTCAAAACATCTTTCGAAAGATAAACAAGCATTTTGTATACATCCACACACGGATCATCACAAAATTCAATTTACAAAAGTAGTTGAAACCACATATGAGCATTCTAAAGCAATTGAAAAGTGATCGAAAAACAAGTGAGCTAAGCAAACTTAAGAGCCCATGGATAACCATGGATACAAAGGGTGCTAACACCTTCCCTTTGTATAACCTACCCCCTTACCCAGAATTTCTTAAAGGTCTTTTTTCTGTTTCTTTTATAAACCTTTCCTTAATTGGATAAAATAAAAGGTCGGTGGCGACTCTGTGAATTTTCAGAAATGCGAAAGCATTAAGCGATAAAAAAGAGTCAGTTCACGTATCTCTACAGAACAGAGGTATGGCCCGGGATTAAAAAAATCGGAGGTCCACAAGGGGCATCTAGCATCGTTAGGGAACATCCAGCAAATTCCAACAAACGAAACTCCCGAACGATCCTCACCACCTCCTCAGGCATCGGTCCCTCGGGAAAGTTCTTCAACTTCAACCCGTGAGAAGTGAGCTTCAGCACTGGACGCTCCTGTAACAAAAAAATACAAGTAAAAAAAATACAATTAAAATACAATAGTATAAATCAAATTGCATGATAAAAATCAAGCAATGTTACATACCTCGCCCTGCCATATCCTAAAAGGGACATGGTCAGCATAGCCTGTCAAAACGGACCTGTTAGAATGTCCTCCTGGAAAATCCTCATTAGTGTGTACTAATGGCTCTGTAGATGCATCTGTGGTGCTGTCCGTATCATGCACCACCACCTCCTCAGCAACCCCCTCATCAACCACAATCACCCGCTCCTCAACCACCCCTCATCAGCAACATGTACCTCCGGCTCAACCCTAGCAACATCCTTCCTAGAATCCTCCCGAACAACATCCCTAACCCTAGCAACATCCTCCCGAACAACATCCCTAACCCTAGCAACATCCTCCCTAGCATCCTCCTGACCAACCTCATCATGCCCGTCCACAACAGTGGAAGCTCTACCACCCCTGTGCCGAGGTGCAGGATGAAGGATAGAAAAACACTTAGAAAGGGGGGGTTTGAATAAGTGTAGTCTTAAAAACTCAAACGATAAAAACAATTTGCACAGTTATTTTTATCCTGGTTCGTTGTTAACTAAACTACTCCAGTCCACCCCCACGGAGTGATTTACCTCACCTGAGGATTTAATCCACTAATCGCAACAGATTACAATGGTTTTCCACTTAGCCCACGACTAAGTCTTCTAGAGTATCCTGATCACAACCTGATCACTCTAGGAACAAATGCTTAGACACAAGCTAAGACTTTCTTAGAGTATCCTGACCACCACGTGATCACTCTAATTACAACTGCTTAGACACAAGCTAAGACTTCCTAGAGTATCCTGATCAACACTTGATCACTCTAGTTACTTACAAATTAATGTAATCAAATAAGAGTTTTACAATGCTTCTAAAAAGCTATAATCACAACAGTGATATTTCTCTTAAAGTTTAAGCTTAATCTCACTAATATATTACAACAGCAATGTAGTGAGCTTTGATGAAGATGAAGTTTCTGAGCTTTGATTTGAACAGCGTTTCAGCAAGTTAATTGTTAGCAAATGGTCAACCTTGCTTCTCATCAGAACTTCATATTTATAGGCACTTGAGAAGATGACCGTTGGGAGCATTTAATGCTTTGCGTATTCCGTACAGCACTGCATTTAATGTTTCACGCTTTTGTCAACTACCTCGAGCCTTGTTCACGCTGTGTCTACTGACGTTGCCTTTAATAGCTTCCAACGTTCCTTTTGTCAGTCAGCGTAGCCTGCCACCTGTACTTTCTTCTGATCTGATGTTTATGTATACAACGTTTGAATATCATCAGAGTCAAACAGCTTGGTGCATAGCATCTTCTTGTCTTCTGACCTTGAAGTGCTTCTGAGCGTGATACCATGAGAACTCCAGTGCTTCTGCTTCTGATCTCAAGTTCTTCTGATGCTTTCATAGACCCATGTTCTGATTCTGCTTTGACCATCTTCTGATGTCTTGCCAGACCATGTTCTGATGTTGCATGCTGAACCTTCTGAGTCAAAGCTTCTGAGCGCTGATTTGTGCATACTCTTTATATATATTTCCTGAAAGGGAAATTGCAATGTATTAGAGTACCACATTATCTCACACAAAATTCATATCCTTGTTATCATCAAAACTAAGAATATTGATCAGAACAAATCTTGTTCTAACAATCTCCCCCTTTTTGATGATGACAAAAACATATATAAATGATATGAATTTGTGATCAGAAAGAGCAGACGGCTAAAGACAATTTACACAGCTATAGCATAAGCATGTGAATATGTCTCCCCCTGAGATTAACAATCTCCCCCTGAGATGAATAATCTCCCCCTGAAATTAATACTAGAAGAATTTTATAAATAAAAGACTTCCCTGATTATTTTGGTAGAGACGTTCACAGTGGTTGATCTTCAGAACATTCATGACTTCTGATTTCTGCTTCCATAGGACAGCTTCAGAACTTTGAATTTGTTTAGATCCTCAGAACATTCACAGCTTCTGATTTCTGCTTCCATCGGACAGCTTCACAACTTGAATTTCTTTGATCTTCAGAACATTCACAGCTTCTGATTTCTGCTTCCATCGGACAGCTTCAGAACTTGAATTTCTTTAGATCTTCAGAACATCCACAGCTTCTGATTCTTGCTTCCATTTGGACAGCTTCAGAGCTTGAATTTCTTCTTTCATCACTTCATGCTAGAATGTATCAGAACATTGTTGAATGTACTAGAGCATCATCAGAGCATCTCTACATCCTGAAATGTTACAGAACAAAACTAAACGACAAAAGTCAGCATGAATGAATCAGAACATAAAATATGTTTCAGAACACATAATATGTATCAGAACATATAGACATAATGTTTCAGATCATATTCTATCATCAGAATATCTGAACATTCTTGCTTCTGCTTCTGATTCTGAAGCTTCATAGCACTCAGCTTGCTTCAAGAATCCAAGAACTTGATTCATCTTGTTGCTTCTTATGTTGCTCTTTAAAGAGAATCTTCAATTCCTGCAACAACACAACTTAAAGCATAGAAATTTGCAAGTTCTGTTAGTAAAGCAACTGATTAAATCAGATCATTTATCACAATATTTCTCCCCCTTTTTGTCATAACATCAAAAACATAAAAGATTCAGATGAAAAACAAAAAAAAAACATGGAAGAAAAAGATAATTTTCATTGAAGTTCAAGCAGACAAGTACAGAAGTACAAGAAGATAAGGAAGACCAGATGCACAAAAACAGATGCAGCAAAAGCAAAAACAAAACAACTAAGACTCAATCTAAGATGACCCTAGCCTTGACAAGATCTTGGCCAACATCTCTTGAACCCCATTGTTGTGCTCATTCTGCTTCTCTATGAAAGCTCTAAACTCAGCATTGACTGAGCTTTGCTCATCCTGGTTCTTCTGAAGAACTTCCAGAGTCCTTGCAAGACGGGAAGGTTCATCAGAAGAAGCTTCACCGCTTCTATCCAACGGGATGGCATTGTGATCTGTAGCTTCCATTGATTGATCATTTGCAGGGATTTCCTCAACAGGAACTGATTCAGCAACATGATCTTCTACATCTGCTTCTTGCATAGAAGCATCTTCATATTCTGCAGCTGGAATCTCAGAATCTCCATTCTCAAGTGCCTGAAGAATGGCAGCTAGATTCCTGGGAGCAGAAGGGCCTTCAACTTCTGGTGGGTCAACAACTTCCGGAATGACCAAGCTTGGGTCTTCCTTAGAAGGGTTTTCCCTTAGAAAGTCAAAGAGGGTCTTGAAGTCTCCGAGCAGAACAGGATATTGAGGTCTCCAGACCATAATTTCCCTGCAAGGGTTAGCTTCCATTGCAGCAGCAAATCTTGCTTCTTCCAATTCATCCACAAAGGGCTTTTCTTCCAAGGTATATCTTCCTCTGAGACGAGCAAACCAGAAGTCTTCATAGCTTCTCAGAATTCCACGAGGCCGTGGAGCAGCTTCTACACAGGCTTCCTGAAGTTTTAAAAACAGAGCATCTGATTCTCTGCGTAAGATCCTCCAGAACTTCCTCATAGCGACGTCATTCAGGCCAGAACTTTCAGCAATTCTGAGGGTATCAAAGATACTTTTGAGATTCCTCTTTACTTTTTCAAAAATTACACCAATAGGGTAGACAAGGCGGGATTTTATTTTGGTTTTTGAAAAGGCAGGGTTGGGGATGAAATAGGGTTGAGGTTCTCTATCCAATCTATAAGAAGATTCTGCTTCAGTATCAGAATCTAACACTACCACTTCAGCTTCAGGACGAGGCTTGGGAGTGTAGTTGCAATCACGGAGCAGCTGTTCATGTGATGCAGAGGTTGGAAGACCAGAACCACTATGGTTGTTTTGAGAGGTAGAAGGAATGGGTTCAAAGTTGGCATGGGGAGGAGATTGAGAGATGGAGATAGTTGTGTGAGGTGAAAAGAGAGTTTGAAGGGGTGGTATATCCAGAACAGGATTGATGGTGGGTGGAGAAGAAGGAATGGTTACAGGAGAAGATGGAGGTGTAAGAACATGGACAGTTATAGGTGATTCTGATGTGGCTTTTTCTGGTTCATGGATAGGGGCAACCGCTATTGGTGCAACTTCTGAAATACCAGCAGGAGTAGAATCAGGTTCAGAAATGCATATACCTTTGGATGCTTTCTGAAGAGCTTTGACCACAGCCTCAGTCTTCTTCTGCTTCTTACTCTTCGGCTCTTCAACAATCTTTGTTTTGCCGCTAGAGATCTCTTTCCTTCTGACGCTCGCCAGAACTTCCTGTTGATTCACAGCCTCTTGAACAACATTTTCTTCATCGGATTCTTGAAGAATCATCTTCCTTTTTCTGGTTTTCTTCTTCTCAACAACTTCAACAATCTCAGCATTGTTATTTGACTTCTCCTTCTTCTTCTCAGCTTCCTTCTTTTTCTTCTCAAAATCAACAGAAACAGCCTTAACAACCTTTGCAATGACTTCTTCTGGGACCACTTCTTTCTCAGTGGTAGCAGCAACTTTCTGAACAACCTTTACACAATTATCAGAAGGATGATCAAACTTTCTTTTGGTCCTTTCTTCCTTCTTGCGATTTACTTTAATTGGAGCACCTTTCTCTTGATCTTTAAGACTTTTATCCTCTTTTTGTGACTTCAGATACCTAGTTCTGACTTCTGGTACCTCACTATTGAAGAAGGTTCCAAATTCAGCTAGAACGGGTTTTCTTCTGATTCTTGTTCCAGCAAGAGTTTGGGGAGTCTTAATGATAGCCTTAATCACATTCATCTTCTTTAACGTGAAAGCATTCAGGCAGGCCCCAGAGGTGACCGCAAGGTCTTTGATAATACCTTCAGATTCCAGGTCCTCAACAATCTTGGAATGAACCAGAAGATTTGAGATAATTCTACCAAACGGAATGATGGTACAACTTTTTTCTCTGAAGGCATTTCTGGACTCCTTCACAGCCTTCCACATATGGTTGAAGATAATGTAGATAGCATCAACCTTCTTCTTAGTGGCAATGCAATACAGAATGTATTTTTGCTCATTGTTGACGAAGTCAGAAGCATGTGTCCCTTTCCTGTGATAGAAACACCCAAGAAGAATCTTGGTCCAGATTCTGTAGAGATCTCTCATGTCCTTGACATTCTTTGTTTCATTTATGTCTGGGTAGAGAGTGGATAAAACATCTTTCCAAATTTACCCTTTGATCGATTTCAAAAGCTCCCTCAGGGTTTCTCAGATCAAACATCATCCTTAGGATGTTCTCAGTCACTACCACAAACTTTCCATGGACGAAGGACAAGATTGATTTAGGGGCGACAACTGCATGTACCCAGAATTCCTTGACAAGATCTGGGTAGACTGGTCCACAGAACTCAGCGAACAACGAAGTCCATCCTTGAAAAATTATATCTTCTTTGAGATGAAATTGGTGTTCTTCAATGTTATCAAAATTAACTATGAGTTCACATAGAACTTCTAATTTATCCTTAGGAATGGAGCACGCAACGACTGGAGTGAGTTCCTGATTTTCTTCATCTTGAATATGGAGAAGAGTAGATGAACCAACATTTTGAGATGAAGAAGCAGCCATTGAAACAGAATGAACAACTAGGAGGAACAAATTCTGGGTTTTCGGTTAGGGTTTTAGAAGCGACTAAGAAGTTTTCAAAAGAGAGTATGCAAGAAGAAAGAGAGACAAGGAGCGAAAAAGATATATGAGATGATTTAAAAAGAATATATAGATATGGATTAAAAAAAATGCAATAAGATTAGAAAATGAACAGTTACAGAATCACGAGAAATCAATTTACATTAAATGATAAGTGACGTTAGGTGAGAGAACGTGGTAAATGAAATGATTTAACACAGTTACCTAGATCGGCGTCTTTTCAACTGCACGCTTTTTACTGGCCGTACAGACACGCGTTCACCATCAGATAATAGATGACAACTGTAAATTTGAATAGACTTTACGCCTTCTGATTCTGATCACTGCTTTTGATTGTCATTCTTTAGGAATAATCTTGTTCTGATAGGATCATCTTTCTTTCCAAGGATCACATCTTCTGAATGAGCTGAAGCAAGTCTAGGTGATCTTCTGACTGTTGGCTCTTCAGAAATCCTGAGATTCTCTAAAGATGCAGCAACTTGATCTTCTGATCCATTGCTTCTGAGACTTCCAGCTTCTGCAGTATTGCTTCTTGGTTCTACTGCTTCTGATATATTAATATCAAAATCTGCAAAATTCTCAAACTGCTTTGGTTTTTCAAGACCAAGCTTATCATCAAACCTGATATTGATTGATTCTTCTACAATCAATGTTTCAGTATTGTATACTCTGTAGCCTTTAGAGTGTTCAGAATATCCAAGAAGGAAACACTTTTGTGCTTTGGAATCAAACTTACCAAGATGATCTTTAGTGTTCAGAATAAAACATACACATCCAAAAGGATGGAAATATGAAATGTTGGGCTTTCTGTTCTTCCACAATTCATAAGGAGTCTTGTTTAGAATAGGTCTGATAGAGATTCTATTCTGAATATAACACGCAGTGTTTATTGCTTCTGCCCAGAAATGCTTAGCCATATTGGTTTCATTGATCATGGTTCTGGCCATTTCTTGTAGAGTCCTATTCTTTCGCTCTACAACTCCATTTTGCTGTGGAGTTCTAGGGCAAGAGAAATCATGGGCAATACCATTTTCTTTGAAGAACTCCTCAAAGAATCTGTTCTCAAATTCGCCACCATGATCACTTCTGACCTTTATGATTTTACACTCTTTCTCAGATTGGATCTGAGTGCAGAATTCAAAGAACACTGAATGAGACTCATCCTTGTGTTTTAAGAACTTTACCCATGTCCAGCGGCTATAATCATCTACGATGACTAATCCATATTTCTTCCCTCTGACAGATGCTGTTTTGACTGGGCCAAACAGATCAATGTGCAAAAGTTCTAACGGCCTTGAGGAAGAGACAACATTCTTAGACTTGAATGCAGGTCTGGAGAACTTGGCTTCTGACATGCTTCACAAAGAGCATCTGATTTGTATTTCAGATTTGGGAGTCCTCTGACCAGATTTAGTTTGTTAATCTGAGAAATCTTTCTCAAACTAGCATGACCTAATCTTCTGTGCCAGACCCATTGCTCCTTAGAAACAGACATAAGACAAGTCACCTTCTGCTTCTAAAGATCAGAAAGATCAATCTTATAAATGTTGTTCTTTCTCTTGCCTGTAAATAGGATTGAGCCATCCTTCTGACTTACAGCCTTGCAAGACTTTTGATTGAAGATTATATCATAACCATTGTCACTTAATTGACTTATGGACAATAAGTTATGCGTTAATCCTTCTACCAGAAGTACATTAGTTATGGAAGGAGAGTTACCAAGACTAATGGTTCCAGAGCCAATGATTTTTCCCTTCTGATCTCCTCCAAACTTGACTTCTCCACCTGGTTTAAGCACCAGGTCTTGGAATGTAGACCTTCTTCCCGTCATGTGTCGCGAGCACCCAGAGTCCAGGTACCATGACATTTTGCTTTTTGTCCTCTTTTCCGCCAAGGATATCTGCAAAAGAAATTATCTTCTCCTTAGGTACCCACATCTTCTTGGGTCCTTTCTTGTTAGTTCTCCTCAAGTTCTGATTGAACTTGGGTTTAGCAAAATATTTAACAGGAGGAACAGCATGATAATTCTAATTCTGAGTTCCATGATATTTCTTAGGTTGTGTCACATGCTTCTTGGTGTGTGTTATGTGAAAGCTTTGTGCATGTGATGTGTGCCTAATATCATGTGAGTGGCCATACTTGAACTGATCATACAATGGCTTGTATGTGATTTTCATATCATCCACAGGTTCAAGTTTGTATGGGGTTTCACCCTCAAAACCAATGCCAACTCTTTTGTTTCCAGACACAGCATATATCATAGAAGCTAGCTGACTTCTGCCAATACTTCTAGATAAGAACTTCCTGAAACTTAAATCATATTCTTTCAGAATATGGTTCAGACTGGGAGTGGATTTTTCTGAATCAGAAGAAGATCCAACATTATTGCATAATTTTAAAACTTTTTCTTTTAATTCAGAATTTTCCTACTCAAGCTTCTTAGTTTCAAATTCAAATTGCTTTTTCAGCTTTTTGTATTTGATACTAAGATGAGCTTTTAATTCAAGAAGCTCTGTTAGACTGGAAACTAACTCATCTCTAGATAGTTCAGAAAATACCTCTTCAGAATTTGATTCTGATGTAGATTCTGATCCATCATCTTCTGTAGCCATCAGCGCGAAGTTGACCTGCTCTCCTTCAGAGTCTGATTCTGATTCTGATTCAGAATCATCCCATGTTGCCATAAGACATTTCTTCTTATGAAACTTCTTTTTGGGATTCCCCTTCTGAAGTTTTGGACACTCGTTCTTGTAATGTCCAGGCTCATTGCACTCATAGCAGACAGCCTTCTTCTTGTCAGATCTTCTGTCACCAGAAGATTCTCCATGTTCAAATTTCTTTGAACTTCTGAAGCCTCTGAACTTCCTTTGCTTGCTCTTCCAGAGTTGGTTTACCCTTCTGGAGATCATGGACAGTTCATCTTCTTCTTCAGATTCTGATTCTTCAGGATCTTCTTCTCTAGCCTGAAAAGCGTTAGTGCATTTTTTAACATTAGATTTTAATGCAATAGACTTACCTTTCTTCTGAGGCTCGTTTGCATCCAGCTCTATTTCATGGCTTCTCAAGGCACTGATAAGCTCTTCCAAAGAAACTTCATTCAGATTCTTTGCAATCTTGAACGCTGTTACCATTGGACCCCATCTTCTGGGCAAGCTTCTGATGATCTTCTTTACATGATCAGCCTTGGTGTAGCCTTTGTCCAGAACTCTTAATCCAGCAGTTAGAGTTTGAAATCTTGAAAACATCTTCTCAATGTCTTCATCATCCTCCATCTTGAAGGCTTCATATTTCTGGATTAGAGCAAGAGCTTTAGTCTCCTTGACTTGAGCATTTCCTTCATGAGTCATTTTCAAGGACTCATATATGTCATGGGTCGTTTCCCTGTTAGATATCTTCTCATACTCAGCATGAGAGATAGCATTCAGCAAAACAGTCCTGCATTTGTGATGATTTTTGAAATCTTTCTTTTGATCATCAGTCATTTCGCTTCTCGTGAGCCTTACACCAGTAGCTTTAACAGGATGTTTGTAACCATCCAACAGAAGATCCCATAGATCATCATCCAGACCAAGATAGTAACTTTCCAGTTTATCTTTCCAATATTCAAAGTTTTCACCATCAAATACTGGTGGTCTAGTATAACCATTGTTACCATTGTATTGCTCAGCAGAGCCAGATGTAGATGTAGGTGGATTTGTTTGAGTTTCACCAGCCATCTTTTACTGAAGCGTTTTTCTCTTCCTGAATCTTTTCTAAACACGGTTAAGTGCTTGCACCTTAGAACCGGCGCTCTGATGCCAATTGAAGGATAGAAAAACACTTAGAAAGGGGGATTTGAATAAGTGTAGTCTTAAAAACTCAAACGATAAAAACAATTTGCACAGTTATTTTTATCCTGGTTCGTTGTTAACTAAACTACTCCAGTCCACCCCCACGGAGTGATTTACCTCACCTGAGGATTTAATCCACTAATCGCAACAGATTACAATGGTTTTCCACTTAGCCCACGACTAAGTCTTCTAGAGTATCCTGATCACAACCTGATCACTCTAGGAACAAATGCTTAGACACAAGCTAAGACTTTCTTAGAGTATCCTGACCACCACGTGATCACTCTAATTACAACTGCTTAGACACAAGCTAAGACTTCCTAGAGTATCCTGATCAACACTTGATCACTCTAGTTACTTACAAATTAATGTAATCAAATAAGAGTTTTACAATACTTCTAAAAAGCTATAATCACAACAGTGATATTTCTCTTAAAGTTTAAGCTTAATCTCACTAATATATTACAACAGCAATGTAGTGAGCTTTGATGAAGATGGAGTTTCTGAGCTTTGATTTGAACAGCGTTTCAACAAGTTAATTGTTAGCAAATCGTCAACCTTGCTTCTCATCAGAACTTCATATTTATAGGCACTTGAGAAGATGACCATTGGGAGCATTTAATGCTTTGCGTATTCCGTACAGCACTGCATTTAATGTTTCACGCTTTTGTCAACTACCTCGAGCCTTGTTCACGCTGTGTCTACTGACGTTGCCTTTAATAGCTTCCAACGTTCCTTTTGTCAGTCAGCGTAGCCTGCCACCTGTACTTTCTTCTGATCTGATGTTTATGTATACAACGTTTGAATATCATCAGAGTCAAACAGCTTGGTGCATAGCATCTTCTTGTCTTCTGACCTTGAAGTGCTTCTGAGCGTGATACCATGAGAACTCCAGTGCTTCTGCTTCTGATCTCAAGTTCTTCTGATGCTTTCATAGACCCATGTTCTGATTCTGCTTTGACCATCTTCTGATGTCTTGCCAGACCATGTTCTGATGTTGCATGCTGAACCTTCTGAGTCAAAGCTTCTGAGCGCTGATTTGTGCATACTCTTTATATATATTTCCTGAAAGGGAAATTGCAATGTATTAGAGTACCACATTATCTCACACAAAATTCATATCCTTGTTATCATCAAAACTAAGAATATTGATCAGAACAAATCTTGTTCTAACACAGGAACCCCCTACCTGCCTGTGTCTCCTCAACCCTCCGTTTCCTGAGCACAAGCCTCAGCTTTATCGATGGTCTGACCCGCAACTGTACCATCCCTGACTCTAGTCCTCATTGAAAAAATAAAAATATAAGAAAAATATAATTTAAAAAAAATACAAACTATCGGAAATTTCAAATATTTCAAAATTTCCAGTACTTCACAAAATACCGAAAATTTCAAAATTTACAGTATTTTTAAAAATTTATAAAGATACCGGAAATTTTGAAATTTCTGGTACAAAATATCGTAAATTTCAAATTTTCCAGTACGAAATACCGGAAATTTCACAATCTCCAATAAAAAATATCGAAAATTTTATAAAAATACCGAAAACCTATTTGTTTTCGCAGAATTTCCGGTACACTACTCAAATTTCCGGGTATCGCCCTAAAATTTGAAAAATCTGGTGCTCTCCGTAGATTTCTAAAAATGGAATAAATTATTTTGGTTGGACATTATGGTCTTTTCATACATTTTGGGGGGTGCCAGAGATAACTTGGGGGGGTGGCAAGTAGAATTCTCCTACTTCATAGACTTAGAAGTAATCTCCTCTTTCCATATCTAACCATTAATTGATATACTTAATTTTTGAGTTACTCATCGCACCGATGTGTTACTCATGCACCTTAGTGCAATTCTAAAAATATCTATAAATTTTGAATTTTAAAATTAGGGTGTTAGAAATACAGAACATTCTCATTATGAAACGCGCCAAAATCAATGTTAAAAAAATATGAATATAACGAAAATTCAAAGCCAAAATCACTTTTAAAAACAATCCTGAAATACACAATATTTCGAATTTTAAAATTCAAATTCTTCCTTAATACTACGACCTACACACACCACAAACACAATCTAGGAGGGTTTTCGGATTGTAAAATCCAGAATATACTCTGTTATCAAAAAAATTCAAAAAAGCATAATAAATTTTTGACAAAAAACACAAAATGTTAGCATTCAAAAGGTTCTAAAGCAAGACGACCCCTTATCTCCATTCCTTTACATGTTAGTGGGTGAAGGGTTAAGTGGTTTGATTGGTAGGGTCATTAAGTTAGGTCTTCTAACTAGTTTTAGGATAATAGTCTCTTATTTGACAGTCTCTCATCTTCAGTATAATGATGATACTCGTGTCTGAATAAATCCATATATTGAGAATCTTTGGACTATAAAGGTTATTCTCTATGGGTTTTGAGTTAACTTCTAGCCTTCGGGTGAATTTTTCTAAAAGTATTCTGGTAGGGGTTAATGTGAACTCTATTTTTTTGGATTCTGCTAGAAACCTTCTTAATTGTAGACTTGAGACCCCTCCTTTTAAATCCATGGGGGTTCCTGGTGTGGCTATTCCCATTGAAAAGTTACTTGGGACCGCTTGTTAATCTATTATCTTAGAGGTGGTTTTGATAAATTATGTGCTTCATGATATATCCTTATTTTCTTCTTGTGCTTTATGAAAATGATTGTAAATATTTGGGTTAGTTGGATTGATGTATGTAAGCCTAAGAGTAAAGGTGGCTTAGGTGTTAAAGATCTCTACTAGGTCAACTTAGCTTTTTTGGTTAAATGTAGGTGGCGTCTTTTCTCGGGTGACTCTAGTATTTGGAGAGATATTCATGTTTCCCTTTATGGTACCTCCAATGCCTCTTCTCTAAGAGTTGGTAGGTATAAGGGCTTCCAAAAATCCTCCTCCTAGTGGAAAGGAGTTTCCCTTTTGGGCTCTAAATAGAAAGATCCTTCATACTGATTTGTGGACGATATCACTAGAATGGTCGGATAAGGTTTTCAAACTTCTTTTGGATTGACCCATGGATTAGGAGTATGTTCCTTAAGAATAGGTTCCCTGGGTTGTTATCGACCACTCATTATCCTAAGGGGAGTGCTGGAGAGGTAGGTACATGGGTAGATGAGGCCCTAATTTGGAACTTCAGGTGGATGAGGTATTTCTTCGTTCATGAGGTAACTATTGTTGAATTTATTTCGTTCATCTGAGGATATAATTTTTCCTTGGAAATAGATAACTCGATTTGGAATTTTGCTAGGGAGGGTACTTTCTCAATGTCCTCTACTTGTCATTCTCGCTTCATTCTTCTATTTCTTCAAGCCAGCACTCCTTCACATGTAATCTTATTGGGTGAGAATATGGACAATAAACAGTCTAGAGGGGGTGAATAGACCTCCCAAGTTAAAATTCGTTTGAAAAGGATTTTATCAAGATTTCAAAAACAAAGTTTATTTTGCACGGCGGAAGCAAATTTTGGGTAAAAGTGATTATGCTTATTGATTGAAAGATTCACAAATGTACTTAACAAGTTTACAATACAATCAAGTTGAATTACTGATTGTAGAAAACATGCAATTCTAGAAAGCAATATAAACAACATAAACAAGTGATCAACTACGAAATAAAATGAGTGTGAGAAGGAGGGAGAAGAAAGCATACCAGGATTTATAGTGGTATGGCATTTTCGTCCCCAGTTTGTGCTTTATCCACTCTCCATTGGTTACCCATTGAAAACTCGTTGGTCTTTCAATATGATTTGTAACATAATTACAAGATGTCATACCCCAAAATTTGCCCTCTTATACTCAATCAAAGGTTCCTCAATTGCCCAAGAGCACTCATGGTTCTATCAGACAAAGCTCCTCCTAATCAAAGGGTCCTCAAGCTAGGGTTTTTGGATTTTCTAAGGAGAAAAGATGTATCAAGGGTTCCAATGGATTTCATATGGTCTATTAGGGTTCAAGGTATTTCCATGTCAAAATTCAAGCTTCAATCCCAAGGATTGCTCATTCAAATGCTCAGATGATTCACAGTCGACTAGTTTGACCTAAAAGTCAATTATAGTCAAAATACAGTCAAACTTCAAGACTTTTGGTCAACATCAAGTATTTGAGGTTATATCCATCATTTGATCAAAGGTTGATCATGATGCATTAATAAAAACTCAGAAATGAACAAAGTCAAAAGGTTCAAATTAGGATTTTTTAAATAAAAAGTCAACTGAACTTTGACTGGCCATAACTTTCACATGGAGTATCAAATATTTCTCACTCAAAGCCTATTTTGAAGGAAACTGGATTCTCTACAACTTTGTCTCTCACATGCCAATGCCAGAAATGCTTCATTCAAGAGATAATATCCAATACATTACAGGTCCTCCAAAAAGGTCATTAAAAGGTCATCTTTTTCAAAAGCCCATAACATGAGCATGGAAGCTTCAAGTGAGATGAAACCAAAAGAGTAATTTAAAGGACTCTTTAAGCTTTCCAGAAAGTCCAAGAACACTTCAAAATGATAAAAATTGATCAAGATACAAGTTGCACAAGTTGGGTAAAATTCATGAAGTGTTTGAAACCCTAATTGACTATTTGCACACTTTTGAGTATTGGGCCTCTAAAATCAAGTTATCCACGTGATATTAAGTTTATTGAGATCTCATAAACCAATTTCCAATTATTTGGTGATTTTATTTAATTTAATTTTGGATTTATTCATTTAAATACAAAATTTATCAAATAAAATCATGATTTAATATTTAAAAATCATGTGATTGATTCCCTTGAATCCAAATTGGTTCTAAATTGGTCATAAAGCCAAAGAATACGTGAAAGATGGATGAGAAACATGATTGGCCAAGTTTGGAAAGATTATATGCATATTTCTAAATCAAATTGTTTTAATCAAATCACTTGATTCTTTCCCATGTTATTAGACCTAAATGATCTCATATATATATATATATATATATATATATATATATATATATATATATATATATATATATATATATATATATATATATATATATATATATATATATATATATATATATATATATATATATATATATAGTGAAGAGATGCAGCCACGAAGAGGGGAGGGAGGAGGCAAGAACTAGGGTTTCTAAAAGTGACAAAAAAATCAATACAAGGTGAAAACTCTCATCACGAGTTTCAGAAAATTTCAATCGCTCCCAAGCATTCCTTGGTCCACCTGAGGTCTCTAGGAAAACCACCACGTCATCCTTGAAGCCTGAAGCATCTCAGAACACCCTCTCTCGATTACAGCGGTTTGTATATATTTCGTGAAATTCAAACCTTTAATCCATGCAATTTAAATGATTTCTATGCTTACATATGCGTTCATAATGATGTTTAGAGTCATATAGAATCATCGTTTTTAAGGTTTAGCGCAGGAACAAGGATCTACCATTGTTAGGGCACAAGCACTTGTGTTCTTCGTATCCATATTTGCAGGAACTTTCAGGCCAAACGGAGGCTACCACCGGACTCGTAGCATCCGAAAACGGTGATCTGGGCGCGATTTGTTTCCATCTAACATGTTTTAGTAGAGTTTTGATTTTGTGCAGAATTTGAAGGATTATTCGCAGATAAATCCGCAGGTGAAGGCGTGGATAAATCCGCAGGAAAATTACAAGAGATGATGAACAGCATCGTTGAGACTTTGACCACGCGTAGAGCAGTTTGAGTGGCTGGTCAACAGGAAGCCTACTCTCTCTCTGTTTTCCATTGGATATCGCTGCAGATACTGGGGCACACGGTGGACTTGCGTTGAAAACCAAATTGGAAGGCGTGGACGTACTTAATCCAACGAAGTTGATTCAATAACAGCTAAGCAACGTAGTACAGCTGGCATGAGCGTCTCTTCATCATCCATGGTGTCCCAGGTTCGATCCCCTCAGGTGTCTTTTATCAAGTTTTCATTCTTTTATATTTTCTAAGCATTTTCTTTTATTATGTTTTATTATTTAATTAACAAACAATTAGTAAGTGTTAACTAGGTTAATTATGCACTTGGGGTAATTTAATTAGAATAATTAGGTTTTGATAATTAAATTAATTAGGATATAATAAACATTAAAATTTAATTTATTATTCGTTTCGATTAAATTTATTGATTGCGATCGATAATAATCGATTATATAATTATTTAATTAATTAAATTCAAATAGGGTTCATTTTGCTAAAAGGTTTTAACCATTCTATTGGTTACGATGATTAGCATTTCTTTTCTATCAATTCGTTACTATTTTTAATCAAATCTAGTGATTATGAGGAGTAACGATAATTTAATAATTTAATTTTAAAAAACACATCAATTTGCTAACGATGATAATCGAATCAATCGATTAAAATAAGGGTTAATACCTATTTTCCCCCCTGCCATATGGGGTGTATTTGAAAAACCCCCCTGCGAAAAAAAAAGTTGCAAGAATTTCCCTAACATTTCAAAATTCTCTCATTTTTTACCTTCATCATATCCAGCAAAAAAGCTGATGTGGCATGCATTTTTTTTATTTTTTATTTTTTTCTAATGACGTGGATGCCCAGGTGTCTTTTAATTTTATTTATTTGTTAATTTTAATGCCACATGTATTTTATATTATTTTTATTTTTGGTTAATATAAGGTAAATAAAAGTAAACATGTTGGAAGTGGGAGTTGAACCCACTCCCTTCCCCATCAATAAGCAGCGCCTAGCCACTAGGCTGAAAGATCCTAGTTATTATGTCTTTGCATTTAATTATTCTTGTAGTATCTAAGAAATTATTTGCATTTAATTAATAATAATATACAACTAATTATATACTAATTATATTAATTTAATTTATATTTTCTAATTAATATTAGTTTAATTTAATTTAACGTTTATGTTTAATTTAATTTATTTTATTTAATATTATTTTACTATTAATGTTATATTTAAGTCAATTAATTTAATTTAAACAATTTATATTAATTTAAACAATAACGTAATATTTTTTTATAATTATTACTATTTTAGTTTATATTTTACTGTTACTATTTTTTTAATATTAATTAATAATGTTAATTGTAAATTAAATTAAATATAAATATTAACATAAATTGTTTAAATTAAATTAATTAGAAATTGTAAATTAAATTAAATATAAATATTAGTATAAAAATTTAATTTAATTAAACTAATATTAATTAAAAAATATAAACTAAATTAAATTAGTATAAACAAATATTAATTAATAATGTTAACAGTATAATATAAACTAAAATAGTATTAATTATAAAATATAAATTAAATTAAATTAAATTAAATTAATATAAACTAATATTAGTTAAAATTAATTAATTTAGTTGATATTTTATAAACTAATATTAGTTAAAATTAATTATTTATTAACGTTAACATTAACTAATAAATATTAACTAATAACTAATAATTATTAACTAAATTAATTAGAGAATATAAACTAAATTAAATTAGTATAAACAAATATTAATTAATAATGTTAACAGTATAATATAAATTAAAATAGTATTAATTATAAAATATAAATATAAATTAAATTAAATTAATATAAACTAATATTAGTTAAAATCAATTAATTTAGTTTATATTTTATAAACTAATATTAGTTAAAATTAATTATTTAATAACATTAACATTAACTAATAAATATTAACTAATAACTAATAATTATTAACTAATAATATTAATATTATATAATAATGAAAATAGTAATTAAACTAAGAGTAATAATGAAACGTAAACAGTAGCTATTATATACTTTTTATGGGGACCAGAAGTCATAAAACCAACCATGGCGCAATGGTAATGTGGTTTAGTTGGATTCTAAGGGACATGGGTTCAACACCCCATGGGACCAAGTTTTTAAACTTTGAGATTTAACATTTTAAGAACTAAACAATATAATATTAATATAAATGCCACATGGAATTAAATTAAATAAAAAAATAATAATAATGCCACATAAGCCAGCCACGCAATTAAAATAATAATAATAAATTAAAAAAAAGTCGCCACGTCAGATTTTTTGATGATGTGGCTGGCTAAAGGTTCAAGTTGAAACTTTTAAAATTTGTTAAGGTAATAATTGCAACTTTTTTTTTCGCAGGGGGGTTTTTCAAATACACCCCATATGGCAGGGGTGAAAATAGGTATTAACCCTTAAAATAATTAGCAATTCCTATTAATCTGTTAATTATGGTGATTAAATCTATTAATCATCGCGATTAATAGAACAAATTAAAACCAGGGTTGTACGCCAAATTTTAAAACACATTTCTACAAAATTACGGATTTTCAAAACTGCGATAAGGTAATTCAAAATACCCACTACAAGAAAAGTGTGATATAGCCACTTAAATGTTGCGACGTGATTATCACGTGGCTCAAAAAAGTGAGTTGCGACGTGATAATCACGTCACTATAGGGTTTTTATATTAAAAAACTAAAACGAACGTTGGCACATGGGGTGTCTTTAAATATTATTTTTTTTAAAAAGTTGCGAAATGAAAAACACGTCGCAACACTTAAATAAATTAAAAAAATTTGAAAACAGATAAAGTAGTCTGACAAAGGGGGGAATTTCAAAGGGGGGAATTTCAAATTTTCATTTTTTTTTGTTGCGGCGTGTATTTCACGTCGCAACTATTTTTAGTATACCACGCCATATTTAATGCTGAACGTTGACTGACACAATTATTGCTTTAAGAAGTTGCGACGTGATTTTCACTTCGCAACCTAGACACGTGAAAATCACGTCGCTAAACTCTTTATTACATTGGCCAAAAAGCTTATTCCCCTCCCTCGTTCCAGAACTCTTTCTTCCCCCATTTCTTTCTCTTCTTCCTCATTTCCTCCAACCCTTCTTCCCCATTTTCTCCAACCCTTCTTCCTCATTTTCTCCCAAAATCTCTTCCTCATTTTCGTTTTAATTTGTTAATTTCGTTTTAATTTTTATAATTTATTTGTTTGTGTTATAAACTTTTTTTAGGAGTAATATTTGTGATTGAAGATTAGAGGAAGATATTTGAAGATATTTGAAGATTGATAGAGGAAGATAGAGGTAATTTTTGGCATTTTATTCTTTTTAGGATTTTTTTTATTGATGAATTAGATTGTAGAAAATTAGGTTTGTAGAAAATTATATTGAAGGTTAAAATTGATGGATGTTAGTTTTGTAGTAAATTAGGTTTGTAGAAAATTAGAGTTGAAAATTAGATTGTAAATTAGAGTAAAAAAATTGATGATTAGAGTTGAAATAGATTGAATAGATTGAATATTAAATTTTAATTGAATATTTAATTTTGATGATTAGAGATGATGAAAAATTGATGAAATATATTAGGTATAATAAGTTTGTATATTTGGTATAATTGAATTTTGATGATTAGAGATCATAAAAATTGATGAACAAAATAGAAATGAAATTAATGTTATTAGAAATGAAATATATTAGGTATATATTTAAAATAAAATACAATGGATTAGAATTATATTTTATATTTCTTAAAAGGAATAATAAGTTTGTTAAGAACAAAATAGTGTGAATTAGTATTTTTTAAACAACATTTTAAATGAAGGTTACTACATATAGTTATTAAAAAATAATATATTAATTTGTTTTAAAAATGTTTATTATAGTGTGAAGTATATTATTTTGTTTTGAAAAATAATATAATAATATTTTGTTTATAGTTGATATAATTAAATGTTTAATTATTTACTTATAGTTGATATAAGTAAATGTTTAATTATTTACTTATAGTTGATATAAGTAAATGTTTAATTATTGTTACTAAAAAGAGAATGATTGGATATATGTGCAGTATGGAATATTATTTGTATTATCGTAGTTGGATGAACGATAGAGTGGAACCAGGAAGACGTGCACTTAAACCCAATTTTATAGAAGGAGTTAACGGGTTTATCACGTGGGCGTTTGCCCAAGAATGTTGTCGAAGCGAAGGAGGAGTTAGGTGTCCCTGTCTTAAATGTGAATGTAGACCTATAATTAGTGACCCAGATGAAGTGGTCAGGCATTTGTATAGAAGGGGTTTCATGGAAAATTATTGGGTCTGGACGTATAATGGTGAAAAATTGCCGAGTAACGTACCAGACACTAGCAGTACGCATGCTTCAAGTAGTCGTCCGTCAATGGAATATGAGGAAAGACCGCCTATTGAATATGAGGAAAACTTTAATCAGATCGGTGACATGGTTGAGGATGCTTTTGGTGTGAATGTGACCTATGATCAACCTGAAGATTGTGATGGGGAAGAGATGTCGAACGAAGAAGCACAGAGATTTTATCAATTGTTGAATGAGATGAATACGCCGTTGTTTGACGGTTCGTCTGACTCCAAGTTATCAATGTGTGTGAGATTATTGGCCGCCAAGTCAAATTGGAATGTTCCTGATCAGTGTTTGGAATTCTTTGTAAAAATGATGTTGGACTCAACTGAAATGAAAGACAACTTACCTACAACATTTTATGAAGCAAAGAAGTTGGTGTCGAAGTTGGGCTTACGAGTAAGAAAGATTGATTGTTGCATTAATGGTTGTATGTTGTTTTATGACAATGAGTTTGGTACTCAGGATGGATTGTTGGAGGAATGCAAATTTTGTATGAGTCCAAGATATAAAGTTCGCAGTAGAGCCATTAACACTAATCAAGACCGTGTAGCAGAAAAGTCCATGTTTTATCTTTCGATAATTCTAAGGTTAAAAAGAATGTTTGCTTCAATGCACAGTGCAAGTCAGATGACATGGCATCATACAAACAAAACAAGTCCAGACACTATGCGGCATCCTTCTAATGGCGAGGCATGGAAACACTTTGATCAAATACATCCTGATTTTGCCGCAGAACCTAGAAATGTCAGGCTTGGATTATGCTCAGATGGTTTTGCTCCTTATGTTCAAGCGTCGGGAAGTGCGTATTCTTGTTGGCCAGTTATTGTAACCCCTTACAACCTTCCTCCCGAGATGTGCATGACAAAACCATATATGTTTTTGACGTGCGTCAATCCAGGACCTTCGAGTCCAAAAGCCGGAATTGATGTGTATTTACAACCTTTAATTGATGATTTGAAGAGGTTGTGGATTGGTGGAGAATGGACTTATGATATATCACGTAAACAAAATTTTACTATGCGAGCTGCCTTGATGTGGACCATCAACGACTTTCCAGCATATGGCATGTTGTCTGGTTGGGGTACACATGGCAGAATGGGTTGCCCGCATTGTATGAAAGAGACGAAGGCGTTTACGTTGGATAAAGGGGGGAAAAGCTCGTGGTTTGGCTGTCACCGCAGATTTCTACCAAAAAATCATCTGTATAGAAAGAACAAGACAAATTTCATAAAAGACAAACAGGTAACAGATATGCCTCCGCCCCGATTGTCACCAGGTGCTGTATGGGACAAAGTTTGTGGGCTACCAAAAATTACAGATACTGGAAAGGCATGTAGAATTGAAGGATATGGGGTCGATCACAATTGGACAAAGAGAAGTATATTTTGGGATCTTCCATATTGGAAAGATAATTTGTTGCGCCATAATCTAGATGTTATGCATATTGAGAAGAATTTTTTTGATAATGTATTTAACACTGTGATGGATGTTAAAGACAAGACGAAAGATAATGAGAAGGCTAGACATGACATGGAAAAATGGTGCAATCGAAAAGAGTTGGAGTTGAAGCCTCAACCAAATGGGAAATTATTGAAACCGAAGGCTTGTTTCAGTCTGACCTCCCAAGAAGGTAAAGCGGTTTGTTGATGGTTAAAAGAATTGAGAATGCCCGACGGCTATTCTTCAAATTTAGCAAGGTGTGCTGACGCCAACACTGGGAGGTTGCATGGTATGAAAAGTCATGATTGCCATGTTTTTATGGAACAATTGCTACCAATTGCATTTGGTTCTCTACCTAAACATGTGCTTAATCCACTGACTGAAATTAGTCAATTTTTCAGAGATATTTGTGCTTCAGCTTTAAAAGTAGATGACGTCATTAAGTTGGATCGAAATATTCCAGTCATTCTATGCAAGTTGGAACAAGTATTTCCGCCTGGTTTTTTTGACTCCATGGAACATTTACCTGTGCATCTCGCCTATGAAGCTTATCTTGGAGGACCTGTTCAATATAGGTGGATGTATCCGTTTGAAAGGTTCATGGGTGATTCAAAACGATCAGTGAAAAATAAGGCTAGAGTTGAAGGATCGATATGTGCACATTACTTGCATCGAGAAACATCACATTTTTGCAGTCACTATTTCAAGCACTTGATGTTAACTCCAAGAATCATTCGAAATCCTGTCAATGTTAGTGAAAGGAGTCTGTGGACCTCCGATTTTTTAATCCCGGGCCATACCTCTGTTCTGTAGAGATACGTGAACTGACTCTTTTTTATCGCTTAATGCTTTCGCATTTTTGAAAATTCACAGAGTCGCCACCGACCTTTTATTTTATCCAATTAAGGAAAGGTTTATAAAAGAAAAAGAAAAAAGACCTTTAAGAAATTCTGGGTAAGGGGGTAGGTTATACAAAGGGAAGGTGTTAGCACCCTTTGTATCCATGGTTATCCATGGGCTCTTAAGTTTGCTTAGCTCACTTGTTTTTCGATCACTTTTCAATTGCTCTGAAATTGCTCATATGTGGTTTCAAATACCTTTGTAATTTGAATTTTGTAATGATCCGTGTGTGGATGTATACAAAATGCTTGTTTATCTTTCGAAAGATGTTTTGAAAAGAACGTTAACTTTGTAATAACCCGCGTTTGGATGTATACAAAGTATTGTCTTTTTTGAAAGTTTTGTTTTGAAAAACAACAGTGTATGAGAATTTTGTTTGTTTTGATTTGAGCAAGCAAACTAGGAGGTCTACCCTGAGTTGTAAGGTCTTTATCCTATTTCCTTTAAAAATCTATCCTTTCACCGGATATAAACGCAAGGTTCGATTTTATACTCAAAACAGTGGAATTTTGACTTTGATTTTGAAAAGAATGAGAAAGGGATTACCTGAAGAGGTGCAAGTGTGATTGTGATTGGATTCAGATATTTTATCTTTGAAGTTAGTGATCTAACGGTTCAATTTTATCTTTGACATACACGCAGTTTATATATATGCGGGAAATTAAAATGCGGAAATGTAAAGTGCGGAAAGTAAATCTACGCTATTACATCGATTGTGCAGGAAATGTAAACTAGCCTATTTACATGAATTTGACATCCTATACATTTATCTAGGAATTTAAATTGCAAGAAAAATAAAAGGCATGTTTTTTTGGATTTTTTATGATTGATTTTAATTATGATTAATGCATGATTAATTAAATTAAAATGAAGAAAAAAAGATGAAAATAGATTTAAACCTAGAAATTAAGTTTAAAATATGTACAAAATATTTGTCAATTAATTTTAAAACAAAACTATTTTTTTTGGAATTTTTGGAAATTGATTTGAAATTGATTAACTTAATTAATACATAATTATGCAAATAATTATACAAATAATTAAAACTTAAAGATAAAATTATTCAAAATATGTACAAAATTAGTTTATAATATATAAACAATATTTAATATAAAGAACAATTTTTTTTATGATTTTTTGATTGGTTAGAATAATTAAAAAGCAAATATATAAATATATACTAATTAATTATGCAAAATATTGAAATTTTGAAGAAAAATAAAATATTTTTATTTCAGAAAATAATATATTATTTTAGAAGTCTAAAAATATTTTTTGTGTATTTTTTGGATTTTTAAAACTATTTTTAATTAATTTAACAAGGAAATTAAAATAAAAATAAGAAATAAAAGGATACTGATCAGATGTGGAAATTAAATGAGGGAGTATGATGCGCATGCGTGTTCTGAGGCGTTGGATGAGCTGTTAAGCAAGATCAGATGGTCCAGACTTTGAGGCACATGGTACACGTTACACCTGCAAAACA
The DNA here is from genome assembly GCF_029867415.1 of Vicia villosa. Lineage (NCBI taxonomy): Eukaryota > Viridiplantae > Streptophyta > Magnoliopsida > Fabales > Fabaceae > Vicia > Vicia villosa. Next base: position 103,772,590 of record NC_081181.1, on the reverse strand, counting down.
CTTGATTAGAGATAAATTTAAAAAACACGCGCGCGCTTCTGAACCAATGGGAGGAAGACACGTCTTCGTCTTCAACCTTCAGACAAGGCCTTTAACAGCGCTTTTGTAAAAAAGCGCTATAGTAAGTGAACCCTAATTCTGCAAAATAACGAATAGGGGTAAACAAGCAAATAAATTTGGCGCGATGGTACCATTCAACTCGTCTTGTTCCACTGAATTTAACCATGTCTTTAATTTGCTTTAATTTTGGCCCTATTGAAGAACCCTAATTTTGAGCTAAGAAAACCCTAAAATGGTATATGCTATAAACAGCCATTAAAATCCAATTGAAGCTCCAGAAACGACCAGAGCTTCAAACCAAACATAATTATGCATCTACATCTTGTTAAATATGCGTGAGTTATGAGATATAAGTTGGTTTTAGTTTGAACAAACTGTGGCCTAGGTAGCTCGATTTATGAGGTTTCAAGACTTGGAAATGATTGAGATATGTTCAGTAATGCTTGAGGAAGGTGTTTGAATATTTATTTTGTATTGAAATGGACTGAAACTTAAAATTCGAATTCCAAGTTTCTTTGAAAATTACAAGTTGTTACAAGAGTGCTCTATGCTTATGAATGCTTCTGAATTCGTGTTCCTTCTGTTACTGAAGCATGCTAGCCTATTTATAAGCATTGAGTGCTTAGAATTGAAGCTAAGAAGCAACTAGTTGCCTTTGTGGAATTCTTGCATTTTTTATATTAAAAAAGCTTTGAATTATTGACCAAGTCCTCTTGTCTTCAATGCATCTGCCTTGCTCTTCAATTCTCTGCAGAAAGATGAAGATTCCTTGGGTGAGTCATGCTTGGAAGTTAAGCTACCATTTATCCATCCATTTTCCTTTTAATTTTAATCTTAAAATAAGATAAAATCATGCCAAAAATGGATAAAAAAGGTGTGGGCTTAGTCTTGGTCGTGGGAGGCCCATAGCAACATGGAAATGATGTTTGAATGCTGTAAACTTGGCCCCATTTGGAAAAAATACATTTTTGAGCAATGTTGGTTTCATGTATTTTCCCAAAATTTAGCCAACTTCAACAAGGTGTAAATCCTTCAATTTTTGTCATATGAAGGAGATCTTGCACTTTTTGGAAACCTCAAAGAGTCCTCTAACCAATGTCTTTGGTCTCATGTCAAAATGATTTTTGAAGCTCCTTGTGTGTCCTTTTGAAAAAAGTGTCTTTTTGTTGACTTTGAAAATGACCTGTAATGTCTTTGATCATATTTTTCAAATGGTGAATCCAATGACCATGGGATCAATGGCATTTGAAATATAATTGAATTTCCTTCAAAACAAGCTTTGGTTTGAATTTTTTTGGATGAAGGATGAGAGAGTTATGATCAGTCAAAGTTGAGTTGACTTTTCAGGCAAAAACCCTAATTTTGAATCTTAGGGTTTTGTTGATTTTTGATCTTTCCTTGATGAATTATGATCATCCAATGATCAAATGATGAATCCTTTGACAAAATATGGACTTTGACAAAAAATTTCATTTTTGACTGTCTGTTGACTTTTTTGGTCAAACGGGTCGTCTGTTGACTGTTTGAGCTGCTGACGGTGCGTCTGAGTGAATTGAAGTTTGAAAATTTGTATGATGGTACTTTGAGATATATGGATGTGCATGAAATCCATTTGAGCTCTGAAAAACTTGTTGCTCCTGTAAAAACAAGAAAAACCCTGATTAGGGACTGTTTGTGTAGGAGACAGTTAAGCGTACCTGATTTTTGTGCAGTGCTGAGTTTCTGCTAATCGCGTGATATTCAGAAGACTTCTAGCACAAAGATCTTGGAATTTTGAATTGTGAAAGATTGATTTGATTGATGATACAAAACACTGAGAATTGTACTGCCAGCAGTTTGGCTGTCAACTGACTGTCCAGGTATTGACGTAGCAGTTAGAGTAAAAAATCAACAGTCAAAGTTAATTTTCTTTTTTGTTGTTTTTGTTTTTGTTTTATGTGAAAAATGAAAGTTTATTTACATGACTTGTTAAAAAAACATAGACATAATAAATAACTAATATTTACGGTATGCGGGCAAAATTACCGATAATAACCCTGAAAATCATTTAATGCACAGAAATAGGAATATTTGACTGGCAGAAAACACACAAAATATTATCTTAGTAATTAAGCAATATTATGACAAATAGTACAATATTTAATACTGACAGTACAAATATTACATACTATATTGAACGGTACGGCGAATAAACGGTACATTTAAGAAATAAGAAATACGGCAAATTTCAGGAATGACGGTTAATGACCCATGCTATAAACAATAACATGTAGATGATTGGGAGTGCAACCTGCAGGTCCACACTCTTCAGGACTATGTAGGCAGAAGAAAGTCATGATCACCGTAGCAATGGTGATGACTGTAAGAAAACACGTCTCTATCCACTTTGCCATTCTTGTCAGGGAAGAAGAGAAAATAGATATGAGGTAGGAATTTGAAAGATGAGTTAGAATTTGATGTGAGATTTTATGGAAGAGAATGAGAGGTATTTATAGAATGGAAAGGAGGATAGAGACGTTGGGGAATGATGTGATTCCGTACAAAAGGAAAATTTGAGTGGAAGTAAGATTTGAAAGAAAGTGGAGATAGTGTTGGGAAAAAGAGAGATTTGATTTTTGAAAAAGAGATTTGAAAAGATTTTTGAAAATAATGGAATATAGTACAAAAATTAGTGGGAAACAAAAGATAATAATAATCTACTTGTTACCAGTACAGTCTGAGTTTCCTGATTCTGCGCCTGCAAAAAGATTTAACTCTGTACCAATTGTGTCAGTACTATTTATCTGTAAATAAATAAATAGCATGTGTGAAGTAATAAACAGTATTTGGCGTTTGCGTAAGAATAAATTCAACTGCAAGCCAAATTACTGTATAAGAAGAATTCTAAAAACTAAGTATTTCATATATCAGGATCTTTGTTGAAATAAAAATCCATGATTATATGAGACTTTTAATTTTCAGATTGGAGTTTTCTTGAAAAATGATGCGGGCAAATTTTGGGGTATAACAGTTGCCCCTATTCAATCTTCTTAAACCTGAAGAGATTGTCTGAAATCTGAAGGTAGAAGATGATTGAATATTTAGATGCCCTGAAAATTTGCACTTACCTTGATCAGAAGAGATGTTGGAAGTTGCATTTGAATGTCGTCTGCGAAATGTTGTTGGCAGATTGAAACATTACCTGAGATGGGCTTTCAGATGCCACCTGGTAAATGTGTTGATGGTTTGTTCATCAGAATGAATCCATTGATTATATCTTGATGAAGGATTTGAAAGTCTTTGTGTTGACTGTTTCGGAACCGTCCAAGGTTACCGCTTTAAGTCTTGGAAGATAATCGTTACGGAACTTGCCCAAAGTTTTTCCGATTTAGATTTTGGAAGTTGATCATTGTGGAACCGTTTGAGGTATCGCTTTAGATCTGCAATGTTAAATCGTTCTGGAACCGTCTGAGGTATCGCTTTAGATCTGCAATGTTAGATCGTTTTGGAACCGTCTGAGGTATCGCTTTAGATCTTTGATGCTAGATCGTTCTGGAACCGTCTGAGGTATCGCTTTAGATCTGTGATGCTAGATCGTTTTGGAACCGTCTGAGGTATCGCTTTAGATCTGTGATGCTAGATCGTTCTGGAACCGTCTGAGGTATCGCTTTGATCTGTAATGTTAGATCGTTTTGGAACCGTCTGAGGTATCAACTTAGATCTGCAATGTCTGTTTTTGAGTTGGTAAGTGATCAGAATGAATCTTCGGCTTGATTATATCTGAGAGAACCGTTCATGGAATTCAGGTGAACACTGCATGTGATTGAGAACATCTTTGTTGAAGATATCCGTCTACCTGAAAAATCAAGTTAGTGATATGCAATGTTTATGATGCATGTAAATGTGAGATATTCCCGGAGAAATATGCATGTTATGTTGTGTATGAATATGCGCATGAATATGCGCATGATGCATGATGTATGATGTATGAATAGGATGTATGAATATGATGTATGATGTATGATGTATGATGTATGATGTATGAATAGGATGTATGAATGTGAATATGTGATGTATGAATGCGAGATGTCGAGCTTTTATTTGGGAAAATAAATTTCCGCCAGTCATCTGGATATGACTATATTGTGATCGTTGATGATCGTTTGTCTTGTTTGAGTACCCTTGGCTGGGGAAATTCTTTGAGAACCCTGGTATTCTGTTGAAGGATCTTTGAATATCTCTTGGGAATGAAAGGTAGCTGGAAGTTCTGATGCCCTTTCAAATGGGAATGAGGAAGATGCATAATCCTCCGATGCACTATCTGACCAAGTCCGGGTGCGGGGATCACACCTTCTGAAGATAATAATCTGGAACAACCCTGCTGGGGGATAAGACTTCTTTTGAAGAGAAAATCTTTTTGAGGAATTTGCTGAGAAAGGCGCTCCTCTTGGGGATTTTCTTCTGATGGAATGATGTCCAGATAATTGGGACATTTCCTGAATGCTATTCCTGTTTTTCCTGGTAAACATCAATCATATTCAAATGCACATGTTCATTCAAAATTATCATGGGGACGTTTACGTATTCAAAACAGAAAAAGTGAAAATAGTGATTTTTGAGCCTAAGCTGCATTGATTTTTGAAAAAAGAGCCATGATAGGCTGGTTAGCACAGGGAGACAACAATCCTAGAGGTAGGAAATTGTCAGAAAGTTTTGGAAAATATTTATAGAGATAAATAGCTATGTGAAAACAATCCAGTCAAGTTTCAACTCTGCTATTGCCAATCTGTCCTCGAGCATCTCATCCCTCACTTGTTGGAAGAAAGTGATTGGACTGATCGGTGTCTTTGAGGTGTTGAATCTTGATGGTGAGTAGGCAGCTGAACGGAACACAGTTGTATGCTTCATTCCCTAACTTTTGCCTAGGCCGCCCTTTCAGGTTTTCAGCCTACCGGGATAGTATTTGTTTAGTCTCTAACTTTTGCCTGGATCGCCCTTTCGGGTTTTCAATCCACCGAGACGCTCATTTTTTGCCTAAGTTGCCCTTTCAGGTTTTCAACTTAGCGAGCTGTTTTTTTTCTTTTTAAGCGAAGTATTTTTTGACTATGTCAGCATTCACAGGGTGTGGGAAATCCTCGCCATCCATGGTGGTAAGCAACATGGCGCCGCCGGAGAATATTTTCTTGATTATGAATGGTCCCTCGTAGGTGGGAGTCCATTTGCCTCTGGGATCACCTTGTGGTAAGATGATGCGTTTGACAACCAAGCCACCAGTTTGGTATGCTTGACATTTGACTTTTTTGTTGAAGGCTTTGATCATACGCTTTTGGTATAGCTGACCATGACAAATAGCTGCGAGCCTTTTCTCATCAATCAAGTTTATCTGGTCCAACCGTGTTTGAATCCAATCGTCTTCGTCTAGATTGGCTTCTTTCATAATCCTTAGGGAAGGAATCTGAATTTCAATTGGAAGAACTGCCTCCATACCATAGACTAAGGAGAATGGAGTTGCCCCTGTTGAAGTACGCGCAGATGTGCGATAACCATGAAGAGCAAAAGGCAACATCTCATGCCAGTCTTTGTAGGTTACTGTCATTTTTTGTATGATTTTCTTGATGTTCTTGTTGGCAGCTTCCACCGCGCCGTTCATCTTTGGTCGATATGGAGAAGAATTATGATGTTTGATCTTGAACTGTGTGCAAAGTTCAGTAATCATTCTGTTGTTTAGACTTGTGCCATTGTCCGTGATAATCCGTTCAGGGATGCCGTACCGAAAAATGAGATTGTATTTGATGAACCGGGCTACCACATTCTTGGTAACAGAAGCAAATGAAGCTGCTTCTACCCACTTTGTGAAGTAGTCAATAGCGACCAGGATAAAGCGATGTCCGTTGGAGGCAGTACGTTTGATTTCTCCAATCATATCAATACCCCACATTGCAAAAGGCCAAGGAGCCGTCAGGACGCTTAATGGAACTGGAGGTACATGTACTTTGTCAGCGTATATCTGGCATTTGTGACATGTTCGGGAGTGATGATGGCAGTCTGTTTCCATGGTAG